>NW_027413133.1:0-124267 GCF_048544455.1 Silene latifolia | reverse complement strand
TAGGTGTATATATTTCTTTGCCTTTGTACGTTTAACACACAAAAAAATATATTCACACAAATATTTTCTCATTCAATATAATTTGCTACAAAGACCTACATTGAGATCGTTAATGACAAAGGGTACATGATACGACAAAGGTATGAATGGCTCGGATATCATCAACCTAGGGTGAATTGGTATCATCGTATCCGGGAAAATTCGGTGATTCCTAAGCACTCGATAATCACTTGGATGCGCATGAATGGATCGGAGGTTGGAACATTAAAGCTAAACTTTTCAGGTTTGGTTGTTGTGATAATGATCTTTGTTGCATTTGTGGTTCAAAGACGGAAACACAAGACCATTTGTTTTTCTCATGTGAATATAACAAGAAAGTGATTCGACGAATTTCATAATGGAGTAAGTTGCCCATACGTGAATTGAATGTCATTCAGCAAGTCAATCGTCTCAATGGATCAAGCTTGAAGAAGAGAACACCGACAATCATACTCAATGCATGCTGGTATGCCATTTGGAATCAACGAAATAAGTGTATGATTGATGGAGTACTGATTCGGCCTGAATCCTTAATTAAAATGATTAAGGATGAAGTAAGGAATCGAATCAAGGGGAGAGTGTAGTACTCGATTGCAATGAAAGATCGAATCTGGTGAGAAAAACTGATGGACTGAGGTGAAATGAGGATAAAAGAAGAAGAGTTTGAAGTACATGAAGAGTTCATCTGGATTTGTTGGTGATACCTTGATAGGTGTCGATAGTGATATGTATTGAAATGATCCGGTTTTATCCGGATATACTCTTTTTGGTTGCGTATATATTATAATTACCTCTTGATTTTAATATAATCCACACACTATTAACCAAAAAATAACAAATCCCAACTAAACCCCACTTTTGAATATTTATGTATGGATCGTAGATCAGTGTTTAGGCCAAAATTACACTATTTGGCATGAGTTACGTGGCACGAGACGAGTGAGAAATTAAGTAAACAAATGGACCCATAACATGGGAGAGTCAGGCCCTTGGATCGCAAGAGGAGAAAATACAAAGTAGTATGATACACGACGGCTACAACTCGGGAATAGCTAAACCCTAACTTGGAGAAAAAGACAATTGGAATATAAACCCTAGTAGGCGAAATACTATAAATACGGGAAGCCAACAAGAGAAAGGCATTTATATTCACTCTAGTGGCAAACGAGACCATACTCACCCTCTTCAACATACATATAACAAACAATCCCATTAATGATTAGGTAATGATGACCAATCATTATTAGACCAACAAAACCAACATGACCCGATTGACCCGACCCGAAAAGGCCGACTTGAGGCCCTAAATAGAATCGAATTGCAACCTCGACTTTACTTGAAACCTGAATTGACCCGACCCGACCCAAACATGACCCAGACTTTGTTGACAAAGAAATGACCCGATCCGAAACAACCCGACCCGAAAATGACGGACAAAACAAAACTCTAATTGAACAAAAAAGACCTAAAATGGCTAATTTAAAAGCACACTTAATAATGTTATTGTTAAAAATAAAGAATCGTTTATCAAAACTGAACTAAAAGTAGATAATAATACTAAACGTACTTTTTTTCTCGTCTTGATCATTGACCCGAAAATGACCCGACCGCTTGACTTGAAAATGACCAAACAACATACTACCGAAAAACAACCGAAACCCGAAACGACCCAACCCGACCTTAAAATAACCTGATAATATGAGAGACCCAAACTAACCCGACCCGAACCCGACTTCGGTGACCCGTTTCCAGGTCTAATTCATTACCATATTAATTAGACTCGCAAAAGTATACTTGAACTCAAAATCGATCGAAAATACCCGAATCGACACCAAACTCCGAATCAACTCGAATTCTTTGAAATCGAACCAAAGTTGTAATATCCGAAATAGACCCAAGATCGAATGAACCTAAACTATTTCAACTTGAATTGTTTTAATCAACCGATATATATACCGAATCGATTTCAACCCGTACATTGATGATCAAAACCTAACATTAAAGCCCGAAATGATCTGAATGTACCTAGGCGTCACATCTAAAGTATCTTTTTGCACGTGAGTGTTACACATTTGACGTCAATGAAATAATATTATATCATAGTTATACAAAAAACATCATATATTACTTTTTTTAAAAAAATTTATTTGTATTATATCCAATGTTTTTAATAAAGACCTAATGCCTTGACATCCGATCCGATTATGATCCGTCAAAGTCTGATATTGACTGCACTCAAACCTTATTTGCTCCGATATTGACCCGACTTGGACCTGAACCGATCAGAAATACCTACATTTGATTAAAAGTGGAAACTGAATCCAACCTGAGTTTAACCGAACTGAAATAAAAAAAAAAAAGATAAACCAAAAGAACCCGAACCGAAAGAAACCGACCCAAAACTTATCCGATTAACCTGTTTTTTACCTCTTATATTAATTACCACAATAACAAACCCAACATTACTACATAAAAATAAACCTAGATCATTATATATTACCATATTACCATACATAAATCATCATTCCATATCACATAAACATGGCCAAAACCAATCATAACTTAAATTGCTACAAACACATATATAACTTTGCCAAACCCACAAACAACCATTAACGTGCAATTTGTGTACCGTCTCCCCACTCCGTCTGTACGTACAAGAATTGAATTATTACCAAATGAGGAACCGTCCGTAATATATTGTATATATTGTACCCGGATAATCATATACTGAATTGACGGGATACCACTCCCCCGCAGTTTTTCCACATCGGATTTTGCGCGTCAACAATCTCTTGTGTCATTATTTCTTTACTTTGTCCTTTACTTTATTTACATCGTTATTCCGTCTTAGTTTATATACATATTCCGTCACAAATCACATATAAATTAACCCCCGATACATGGATAAAAAGAGTAGGTCACGTTAACCCCTCCCAAGACAAGATATTATTTTTGGTCAGTTTTTACCCAAACAGTTTTGATGCCCACAGTGGGGGCATGGTGATCGATTTCTATAGCCAATTTATTGTCAAGTCAATCATATGTTATCATGTATACTAGTGCAGAAGATTCTATCACTATTCAAGGGCTTGCACCTGGTCCCCGACTTTTCTCCGTAAGTCCTACTCGTATTTGGCCACCGAACTCTCCCGTTTCCTCCCAATGCTGACAAAGAGATTTGGTCCCCGAATTCCTCCAGTCAGTCTTACAAAGAGATCCGTCGCCGAATTCTTCTAGAGTTCCTTAAAAATCACCGTAGATCCGGTCCCCGGAATTCCTCCAAAGTCCTGTCGCGCGGATCGGGTTGCTAGAGTTCTACCGGCCTCGCAGAGCAAGAATGATCACCCACCGAAAAACCACTAGCGGTGGATAGGAGCAATGTTCACAACAGGCGCGTAGATCTAGAGGAACCGAGGGCGGATCGAGACCTCCAAAATATCTGAACTAGAGTTCCCTTGACATTATGCAGGTATTCTAGATGGGAGTGCACAAGCTCACTCAGGCTATCGAGAAGTTGTAGAGAGATAATCTGGAATAGGAAAAGGACCGGATAAACAGATCCTCCGGAACTAGTTAGCGGTTGCATCCTGGTGGTGTAAAACCCAACTACACTTCCATGCGACTGATCTGCAGCTACGTCATGTTACACCTTATCTTGTGGTTCTGTTGGAGCTTAATTTCTTCCTCTTTGCGGGAAGTTCGGCCAACAAGAATCGAATGACAATTTGGAGCCCTTGTCGCGCAACTCTAGTAATCAATAACACCGGAGGACATATTTACACATGAATGTCGTCAGGAGGTAACATATTTGGTACTATTCCGTCTATCCCTAACCCTCTTGGGATCAAAAAGTCCGGTCGATAGCTAGGAGGAGGTAAAATATTAATACGGACGGGATAATCAACCACCGCTATCATTTGGGGGCAAGGTCCAAAAAAAAGGCTCCACGAATCAGGTTCTATCCACTACATCCCCTTTATGTGCTAGAATAGTATACGTGATAATAAGTGGATCAGAACTGTGCGACTTAACATACTAAGCCATGCCACAGAAACAAAAAGAGATCACAACAAACTTAGTCAACATGGGTAAGTTGGACCCAGAATGAACAGCGCTGACATGTTCGGAGCGTACATGTAACCTTCACCAACAATTGATTGAATTTCTTAACACTAACATGGCTTGTTTCCCATTGGTCCCTCGACTATATGATAAGAACTTGGACCAAATCTAACAAGTAATCGTTGGATTCAATCAAGGCTAAATCAAAACAAGGGGGTAAACAATAAAAATCATCCCGTTGGACCCGTCGTAGCTTGCAAAGAGACAACTGAGATATAAGAGATGTTATACAACAATAGAAGTGTAATGCTACCCTTTTCTAGTCCTTGAACACTCGGTCGAGTCGGCTATACTCGATCGGGTAAGTGTCTTGCACATTTTAGGTAGGCTACGCCTTGGGTATACTCGACGATTTAGGTGGCACTCGTTCGAGTAGAGCGTACTCGGTTGAGTACTCGGCTGAGTGCCCGGTCTGGAGTCGTCTTGTCGAGCGGTTTTGATTTGAATTATTAAGGAATATATATTAAACGCTTAAGTCATCATTAAAATTTCATAATCATTTTTACAACCTAATTCACTCCTTAATTACTCTCATCAACTATCAAGCAAGGATCTATCATTTCAATGTTTGAATTTCGTAATTCACGCGTCTATTAGTTTGTAAGTCCTAGATTTCTACCTTTTTGCTTTAAGTCGATTTTGTTGCAAACCTTAGATTGGGTTAGTCTTTGGGAAATAGTTAATTAGTGACGGTTGTGATTAGTATTGTTTGGTTATCATTGTTAGGTGACGATTTCGTAGAGGAGCGATTCTATCTCGCTTGATTGTTGTCTTTTAGATTTGCGAATAAGGTAGGGTTTCCCTACTTAGTCCTTTGTATGATTGTTGTTCATTGATGTGATGATTGTATGATTTTCTATTGTGATAATATTGTGGTGAGTTGGTATTATTGGCATTGTTGGTGTTGATTGTGGAGGCATTGTCGGAAGATGGTTTTCACCTCCATGTTTGCCTCTTATGGCTCCCGTCGCAAGGGGGATGTGCACATTAATGATCTTGGATCGCCCGTTGCAATGAGAGGGGCTTAGGTGGTAAGGCTGCGGTCTCCCACTGGCGGTGTATGTACCTATTGCGATGGGTAACCCGGCGTATCTGGGCCGCAGCCTCGATAATGTACTTGGAGGTTGGATATTGTATTATTCTGTATTGAATTGGATGGTTTATTGTTGTTGTTGTTGTTGTTGTTGTTGTTGTTGTTGTTGTTGTTGTTGTTGTTGTTGTTGTTGTAGTTGTTGTGCAGTTGACTAACCCCTTTTCATTGTTGCAAAATCTGCGGTGATCCATTGTGGGATGGTTAGCAGATATCTAGCAGGTTTTGGTTGATTGAGCTTATCGTGGGATGGATGGGAGGATCGCCGAGTCTAGCTAGCTTCCGCTATTGTGTCAACATTAGATGATAACTTTTTATTGGATTTGTATTTCCAATTTTGGATTTTTGGTATTTTCGTTTGTAATCGACTAAACATCTATTTACTTTAACTTAACGTTCTTTTATGGTCTATTTGATATACCTTGCCACGTGCAACCGAGATGGTAGCACTTCCATTTGCTAAGGTAGGCCTTGGTAAGGCAATTTGGTAGATGGGGAGTGTTACAAACAGTTAACATCCAATCCGCCAACAACCAAGATGTCGACCCCAACAACTCACACCCTCACAACGTCAACAACCCGTAGGGAGCCTCTCTGACGATCCCCTTCAGAGCTCGTAACCAGGTTGTATGTTAGGTAACGTCACAAAACAAAGCAAAACACAAAGGGCCAAATTCCCAACACTAACGTAAAAAAGTTCAAACAAGCTAGAGGAGAGATTTATTCTAACAAGATCCTCTCCTCAGCACCAGTAACACCAGCTTCACCACCCAACTCTGCTTGACCCTTTTATTGCAGGATCGACCTTGGACCAGACAACAACGATCCTTAGCAATAACATTTCCGGAGTTAGTGACCTTACCAAAGATCCAAAACTAGGTCCCCAAAGATCTGAGGTCTATTGGAGTAAGGAAGCCTCGACCAACCGTCCCTCTCGTCTCACAAAGGTCCCACAGGAGCAGGGGAAAACAAAGTAGGAAACTTAGGGTGAGAATAACTAAGAGGAGAATAACAACAGAGCCATCACCCCAACAGGACTAGGAGCCCTAACTCCAGGCTACTCCCTTGTACCCGACAACTCACGATTCACACCAGCTAACATTTTTTATAGTGGCTTCTTTCAAACAAACTAATTCTCTATGTTAGTCATCAGGCACTAGAATGGCAACCAGGGGCAGTTGTTGTAGCAACCCTTTCACCAGCGACCCTAAACAGGAGAACCCTGGCCCCCGTACCTGTCAGTAAACGAGGTAGCAGTCAGTTTCATACTGGTACCTAGAATATCAAGTCAGTAAGTCTCTGCTTCCTGTAGAAACTACGTACACATCACTTGAAAAACTGGTTCTTGCACTTGTAACAACCTTCTATAAATTACGTTCGTAAATATCCATGTGATAACTAACTACCCCCCTGAAAGTCATTATAAGTAAACTAGAGCAGTCAGGAAGAATGACCAATTGAACCACAGATATAAATGCTTACAACATGAAGTTAAAACCTAGAACAACCATTAAGTTACGAATGAGCCCTGTTAGACTATGTACCTAACTTTACTCCAGTCTCTAGACCCAAGTGGATGAAAACATCCCGACCTTGAGTAAAGATAGGGAAGACCAGCTTTGGATGCTAATACAGATAGAGCTTCCAACATTAGGGGAGCAGGAGTAGGTCTGGTACTCGGGTCCCCTACGAGGGGACCAAGAGAGGACCTGATTGTCCAAGCTTACAATGGCCCCGAAAGTCGCACCGAAGACATCCAAGATTAGGCGGTCCTCGGCCGTGGGACCGTAACAATGAGACAGACGCCCTTGCAACCCTAGGGAAACATTCGGCCAGTATCTTATAAACTATAATTATCATATTATATGCTACAATCAGCGGTAAACGAAAAGGAATAAGGTTCATAATCATAGGCGTATACGATGCCCCCGAGGTAGTTTGTAAATTCATAATCTCATTAGTTTATTTGTATTTTGAATAATCACTGCATTGAGCATCAAAGGGTCGTTGGCTATGTCAACTGCCCTATCGAAAAATCTCCTCCAGGATCGTCATGAGATCTCTCTACCCGGCAGAGCGGTCACTCGAGCTCCGTAACCTACCACTCCTCCTGTAGATCAAACCGCATCCCCTTCAGAATACACATCACTTCTTGCAGAATTCATTTGGCCTGGCTTCCTGCTGAAATCATTCTGCATATAGGATCAGCCTTCCTACTTGTAAATCAGGCTAGCCAACAGGACAGGTCACTCCGCTTGTAGGGCTAATTAAGTTAGTCTACCGGATGCGAGATGACACACTACCAAAGAGAGCAGCTTTCTAGAAGATTATCGAGGATCAACTAGAAAATAAGGTGTTCGATAGTTGATTATCCATTATATTATGTTGTGATCCTTGGTAGGGTATGAATAAACGACTTGGGAGCAATCCAATCAACGTACCGCCACATGTGTAAAGTTCCGGCACCTGAATATCCAAGAGACATGCAGCAACAAGGATGATGCAAAACACATTCTCACAATAGCTCCGTGAAGAAAAAATCATAACAATACATGCTGCAACTAGTCAGGTCCCTCGGGGATAAGAATAAAAAATAATAAATGATAAACAGAAATGAATGAGCTCCATCAAGTAGGTAAAATGATACTACTGAAGGAAAATGTTAAGAACCAATAGGTACTCTATCGCCTGCAGGTAAAAAGTGAACAAGAGTCCCAGACTATTTTGCATGCCCTCCATAACAAAGTCAGTGAAAGTCATGCGGGGGCAAAGACTACATTGTCCGCGGGGCAACCAGAAACCAACAGTACGATTGACAAGACAACCTGAAAGGAAAGTTGAAAGAAACTGGGGGCAGTAAATCAAAATCAGGTTGAACTAATCGCCAACCTGAACGAAATAAATAAGACAAGGACCAGCTATCCTCCGGACAGATTGTAGCCAGGACCTGTTAGAACCTTCATACAAGGACCCAGCAAATATGGTCCCTAAAAACGGAAAGGAGAATACAATCCCCCTGAATGGAATACAACCACCTTGGACAGTGTATAATCTCCTTCTTAAGATCATAACAGGTGTAGAGTATAGTTGGAAATGGGGTGTACATATTGATGGCCATGCAAGGTCAGATCATACACAAACCATGGAATATACTCCACCTGGAAAATACTATGTTTGACCAAGTGTGGGGACTTTAGTGTAGAGAGGATGTTCTCAGCAGTCTCCCAAAAAAAAAAAAACTATGTTAGTATGCATATACACTTTGTTTTGCCTTTAAATTTCATAGAGTGCATTTTGTTTTGAAACTTTTTCACTTTATTTGGAGTATTTTTGCCTGTTTTGTGTCAACTACCCAAGTTGTGTATTCTATGGCTTCCTGGATCCAATGGTTGCTCTGGAACCCGATGAGATAACACCAGGTATTATTCACTACTTGGTTAGTATTTTGATTCTTTGTTTTCGGTTTTTGGAAGAAAGACTCTAAGCCCTAACCTCAATTACTCGTCGGATGTGATACGACAGAGTTTTATCTCCCGAATGCGGGAGTGATGACACACGGCAACCAACATTCCCAACCTAACTCCTAAGGGACATCCTCACTCGGCGGGGAGACACAATATGATTGCAGGGATAACTATGGCAACATGTGTCATGCAACGCTCATACACATCCTAGAAAGACACTAAAACGTACCTAAGATATGCCCCTATTTGGCTCAAATTGGTTAAACACCTTGCGTCATGAACAAGGTCAATATAACCAAAATACGTCCTACTCCCCTGAGAAGTACTCAAAATATTCAAAGTTTAACTCTACTCCTTGGGCAGAAAAACAACAAAAGTGTTTGGAAATACTTACAAAGACTTGCACCATACAGGGCCAAGTCCCCAAAACCAACAAAATAATAAAACTTAAGAGAGGCCTAGTCCAAGACAATCCTCTCATCATCTTCTGCTTTCTCCCCTACATGCTTTCGTTGACACTCCAAGATCCGCTTCAGCAACAACATCCTCAACAACAACATCCTCAGCAACAGCAAGCCCCACAGAGGAGTTGACTTCACCAACATCAGGCATTAGGATGCTCGGAGAGTCGCAACGTCGGGAGCGGAGAGAAACAATTTTTTTGTAAAAAAAGGAAGAAAGCATGATATCAAGCAACACCAAGAGATGAAGAGGAAAATGTAAGAAAAGGTGTCAGATAGAAGTACATACCGCGAAAGCGTTCACCACATCTGTATCTGCTATGTCCCCAGGATGTCCCCAGATCCAAATTTCTCGTCATACTCCTAGATAGTAGAGGGAAGAAGGAACGACTCCATGATAGGCTAGGTGGGGGCCAGATTAGTGTCGTCATATCCCATAGGGACACGGATTCCATAGCTGCCCTCACCGATAGCAGGGCTGGACGGTGGATAAGGATTGAGGCACGAGATGGGAGTAGCCTCCACGGTTTGGGGGAGCATGACGAGAAGCGGTTGGAGAGCAAATGATTCAGGAGTAGTTCGGAAAGCATATTCAAGATCCCTTCTTTTGGCAAGAAAGGGCGAGAAACTCCGTTAGAGGCCTTTCTTTAAGCGTTCTCAACCAGATCCACAAATTGAATAAGCTCTTCTTGCAATATCGGAACCGAGAACATTCCAAGACATCCTAGAAAGACTTAAAATACCTAAAGATATGTCCTAAATTGACTTAAAACTCACTCTTACCCCTTGGGTAGGGACACATAGTTATCATTATTCAAAACATGTCTTGTCCTTGTAGGCAGAGATAAAGTGTCTAGGCATGATTGACATCGCATTTACGACATATAAGGGTCCACAACATGTCTTGTCATTATGTCTACCTGCATAGTACATTAGAGGGTCCTTGTAACACCCTCATCTACCAAAGTGCCCTACCAAGGCCTACCTGAGTAAATAGAAGCGCTACCATCTCGGTTGCCCGAGATAAAGTATATCAAATGGACCATAATAGAACGTTTATTAAAAGTACAAACTGTTTAACCAAACCAAAACTGTTTACAACTCCGAAAAGAAGCCAAAGGAAAAGCTAATGTTTAAGACAACAACGGAAGCTAGCTAAAGAACATGTGATGACTCTGCCCCGTCCATATCCCGCGAGCTACATCCACATCTAATACCCGCTAAACCAACTAATCACCATCCCGAATGGATCACCACGCTTTGAAAACAATAAACGGGGTCGGTCAACTGCATAATGAAAATAAGAAATCACAGATACACAATCCAATCCAAAATGTAGTAACCATCCTCCAAACACCAATAGTAACCAAGAACCGACTACACACACGTAAATGTATAGCCTGCTGGTTCCTATCACAATGGGAAATGATACGGCCGTGGCAACCCTATCAAAAATAACCTAACCTAGGCTCTAACTTATGTAGCGGAGGTAAGTCGGCTATCATATTCCACAGGGGGAGGCGATCGCCAAAATTTGACATGGTGCATGCCCTATCAAAAATAACCTAACCGGCTCTAACTAATGTAGCAGAGGTAAGTCGAGTATCGTATTCCACAGGGAGGCGGTCACTATCTCGTTTTTATTTATTTTTTCTACGGTCACAAATTGGGGGGGTTTTGATTTAGTTGTTTTAACTAAACTAATGAACTAAATTTAAAGCAATAAAAGAAGCAACAATAAAACTAATAAGAAAGGGAAATAGAGTGTGATCAAATAGAGAAAAAGATGCTAGGATGTCGGTTCACCATGTTATTACGCAAATCAGCTAAAGGTAAAGTCAGTCGGTATGATGTGAGAAAGGTAGTGGAAAGGTCCTTCCAGTCCGCTATCTGCCCTAGATACTTCCTAAATAGCTTCCGCTTTGATTAGGGTAGTCTATTGATCATAAAAGGTCTTTTCATTCCAATCTTCCGATCTAGGTCTGAATTTAATCGGGTTAATTAAATTAGTTGCGTGCACTCAACCAAGTAATCACTGTTATATTGCTATGAAACAATTCTCACATTAAAACCTCCTAAACTAATTAAAGCATCATTGTTTTACTATCATGGCTCTTCTAATCTCAGCAATAAGGAAATTAGCTACTCATAACGATGGCAAAACTAACAACGATAAATAAAACTATAATAAACATGGTATAAAGATGTGTAAACGTGGGCCCACTGCACACCCGGCCAATCTGACGTACGATCGATCGGCGGCGTAAGGAATGCTTTCGACCAGATCGTTTTAGATCGGTCGGTTTCGTCTCGGCAAGGGTCTCGAAACGATTGAAGATGTTCGAAATCGCCACCAAGCATTTGTGGGATGTTTGGAACCCGTTTGAATCCACTTTATACCTTGGTCAAATGAAGCACAAAGTAGGTTTTGACATAGGTATTAAAGATAAGGAATCGTCCCTCTTTAGCATCCTATCTCTAGAATGACCTCGTATGCCCCGGACAAGGTCGTCCACTATCCAAAGTTTCTGAGTAAGAGGTGAAGGTACGTATTAGGAAGCCCTTTAATCAGACACCTAATCCCACCCGCGGTAGCGGTCTCTACTGATCGATCTTGGTGGGTTGAATGCAAAAAGTTAATAAAATGGTTTAAATGCATGAATGCACATCCATTAGTTTAAACCTAACATGTGAGAGCTTTCTATGTCGGTTGATTTAATCCAATTATCAAGTATAAAATGTCGAGTTGGACTTATGGTTGATTTGCATGCAACACGGAAATTAAACATCCATTTACCGAATTAGGTTTATGGTGCATAACGTGATCCATTTGTCTTAGTAAGGCGTTTTGCAAATACGGCGTTTGAATGAGCAAATTAGTCATCGATCCGTCCTATATTCGGGTTAATCAAGTCGGATCGTCCTATTAGCGATGCAAGAGGGTCTCCCTGGTTTGAAAAATAGAAAAAGGAGTGGCCTTTGTTTAGGCGCGGGTCGATCAACGATGGAATACGTGTTCTAACCATTGGAAAACGTTTATAAAACGTGTTGAAAAAGGGGTATTTGAACCCGTTTTGTTTTGAAAAGGCCGTTTAGACCTTTTTTGTGTTGATTTGAAGAACGAGACTTGAATAATCGTCATCATTTTGATAATATTCGATGTCGGGTTCGACTTTTTAAGCTTGACATGAATAGTTTTGAAAATGATTATGAACTAATTGTTTTAAGTTCATTTGATTATAATTAGTCAATATTCATCATCGTACTCGGGTTAAAATCCAACATGGTATATGGAACCAAGGATGACTTTGTATTGGTGACTAATACATTTGTTTGAAAATGTAAATAATTGAAATAAAAGGCTTTAAAGTACCTTTTAAAATATAATTAACCAAATATTATCACCGAAACACGGATTAAACCATCATGGTATTAGGAACCAAGGGTGAAAATTGTTTTATGGTTAAAAACTTGTAAAAATGATTTGAAAATACTTGAAATGGTAAAAACCGATTACAAATATGAAAATGAAAATAAAGGAGATGAAGAGACCAAAAAAAGTTTGGACTTAAGGTTGGGCAGGGTCCTTTAGGCGCGAGCCTATCTGCTACGTAAGTAGCCTCTACCTCAACCAAAAGTCCGGTTTTGGCTCTTTCTTCCCATGTGTTGGACCATGTTATGTATGATTTAGCACGTTATAGTCATGAAACATATGAAAACATGATAAAAGAAGATTTTTACACCCTCATACTTACATGCTAGGCTTATGGCAAGAAATCGACGTATGTGTATCAACTCGTTTGGTCGAAAAACTCGGTTTAAAACCATTTTGGTAAGTAAAAAGAGTGTTTTGTTAAGTTTAGTGATGGTGTAGTGGTCGGGATGGTCGGTCAAGTGATTTAATGCACGATGACGGTACCAAAAATGTGTAAGGCTTGTGTTTACGATCGGTAAGTCGTAAACACGTGTCGGATTGTGACTTAGGAAGTCGAGTGAGAATTTTAAGGAGAAAAGAGGGGGCGAACACTTGCGTAACTCTCAAATGGTTGCATTTGAGGGGTATTTATAGTAAAATGAGTGGTTGTGTGAGTTTTGAGCGACGTGCACTGGGTCGCTCAAAGAGGCGCGAGCCATGTCGCACGTCTTCGAGGTGTCTTGTCACTATCACACGAATGCAATCATGATTTGTTCTATCCTAGAATTTGGATGAACATATTTGGTACTTGACTATGTAAGATTCTGGGAAATGTTAACATAGAAGCATTTAAATGGTTTGTTTTTAGTGTGTGACTCGGTTTGACTCGTTATTGGAGTCGGGATTTGAATTTTTAAGTCGGTTTTTGGTCCGGTGTCGGTTTGACTCTAGTTAGTGTCATTGCGACCCCGTCGTCATGCATTAAACACTCCAGGTACTTTTGAAAGGTTTTGAAATGTTTTATTTTCGAAATCGTTTTAAGTTTTCCGACTTAAAGTTGTATACAAACTGTCTATCAAAACGCTGCGATTCCAAAGCATGTTGTAGTCCGATAATTATCGGGTGTTTGTTAGAGTCTCAGCAGATACTGGGTATCTACAGAGCCCCTACTTTGACTGAGGCTTGGATAGGGCGAAAGTCAAAGTAGAGCCCTCAGGTAAATCGAAGATTACAACCTAGAGACCCAAGCAACGTCGAGGCGGCTCGAAAGGATTCGGGCCTAGGACTGCCGTCGGGAAGGGCGACACCAAGGCGCTCAAGGGTACGAGCCAAGGACACCGTGGTCGGGAATAGTTTAGAGTCTGTCGACTGTCTGTGCGGGTCGTTTAAAGTCCGTTAGACTACGTACAAAGGTTCGCCAGCTATAAGAAGGAGTCATACCTGAGGCATCTTCGGGATATGTCCTTGAGTTGTACATTGTTTGAGGATAAAGGCTCGCCAGCTGTGTGGAGGAGTCGTACCTGAGGCATCTTCGGGATATGTCCTTAACTTGTATATTATTTGTGGACAAAGGCTTGCCAGCTGCTGTGCGTATATGAAGGGGCTCGCCAGCCGCTGCGCGTTGTAAGGCTTGCCAGCCATATGTGATTGTAAGGCCCACCAGCCATAATGAAGGGTCGATTGATCGACCGTGGAAGTAGCCGCGTTGGATGGGCTTGTTTTGAAATAGCGGGCTTCGCGAGGAAGCCCCAGACATCCTGTTGGGGAATCTCGGTGTTTTGCATTGAATGTTTGTAGGGATAACGGGCTCAAATCCTGCTTCCTGCTTGTTTTTTTACAGATGGGGCTTTTGACGTCACCGTGGAAATAGCGAATTTTTGAATTTCACCATTATTGTTTTCGAAATGACGATTTTTTTTGCCGCCGTTGACATTTGAAGGAATAGTGAGTTTTGAATTTCACTATTATTTTTGAAATGACGGTTTTAATCGCCGTCGTTCGAAATTTGAAGAAATAGTGAATTTTTCACTATTATTTTTGAAGTGACGGTTTTAATTGCCGTCGTTTGAAATTTGAAGAAATACTGAATTTTGAATTTCACTATTATTTTTGAAATGACGGTTTTAACTGCCGCCGTTTGAAATTTGAAGAAATAGTGAATTTTGAATTTCACTATTATTTTTGAAATGACGGTTTTAATTGCCATCGTTTGAAATTTGAAGAAATAATGAATTTTGATTTTTCACTATTATTTTTGAAGTGACATGGCAGTTTTATTCGCCTTTGTTGAAATTTGATAGTTTGGGTGGGGAAATTGGGCCAAAGCCTAAAATTTCGCTGGAAAAGCAAGGGGAGGCCTCATTGAGGCGTGAGCACCTTGGCGAGGGAAGGGAGTGATGCGTGTCTTTTATATGATGTTTTATGACACGTCTATCGCGTACCTGTCAAAAATAACCAACTGGCTCTAACTAATATAGCTAGGGAAGTCGGGTCGAATCCACAGAGAGGTAGGAATTTATCGGCTGAATTTAAGTTCGTCCAAGTAACCAATTTGGGGGTTTATAAAATGTGATTTCTAAACTAAGAGGATAAGGAAAAGAGAAATAAAAGGAAGGAGTTTAACAGATAAAGGAGAATAGCTAAGAGAAACGGTTCACCATAATCATCTGGTCGAGTAATCTAGGTCCCAGGTCAATGCAGTACGGTCTAAGGGGTAGCGAACGTCACTTTTCTGTCCTTTATTCACCCTAAAGTGTAAACAGTTTAACTTTCGCCCTCGCTGCAATACTCTATTGTTCGCTACTAGTCTGCCTCTTCCAACCTTTCGGTCCAGGTCAAGGTCCACTAAGAATAAGGGTCTAACTGCGTCGACTCAATTAGGCAATTACAATTAATTGTAGCATTTAAACAACAAAGACGGCACCAGCATTAACCTAGTAAATCGACTACTCTCCCTTCATATTATGGATCCCCTATAGTCTTAGCATAGGGAAATTAGCTACTCATAATTGTCGGACTAACAATTACAATAACCAAATAATTAAGACTAAACATGATGATGAAATTAATAAGAATCCGATTGAACGATTATAAAACAAAGAGAAGAAGGATTTTAAACAGTAATACGATTAAGAAATAAACTAGATTGATAATACCGAATCCGAGTAGCAAAGTGTAGAGAGTAAAAGTCCAAAGAATCGTGACAAAAAGTGGCAGTGAAATCAACCAAGTGAAGAGATGAGTAACGTAATTACTCCTCTCCAGTCTTATACTAAAACTCACTCTCAAACCTAATCTATGGACTGATTACAAAAGCCCATAAATAATTAGGCGGAAATTAACTAAAACACACGACACCACTCGATCGAGCAAGAATAATCTACTCGATCGAGCAATATCATCACCAAACCACTCGATCGAGTAGATGTGACCCACTCGATCGAGCACCACTAGCATAAACTCCTCGATCGACCCCTCAAACAGCTCGATCGATCAATCTTGAGTGTATAAAGCATTCGATTGAGCGCTTAACCACTCGATCGAGCTACATAGGCACGTTAGACCTTGAATTGCTTCCCAAACTCGGCTCATGCGTCTTCCAAGTGTTAGATTTCCAAGCTCCACTCCTTATTTTCCATGAATGCATGCAATTGGGACAATTAAGGCTCGATTTAGCTTCTCTTCGATCAATTCCTGCAAATTACAATAAACGGACCAAAGTAGAATATTCGGGGTATTTGTAGCCGATGCTACATAAAAGCACGAAAATGCGTGTAAAAATGAGGTGAAAACCTTATATAAAAGACACGCATCATTTTACATCCCATTTTACACGCATTTCAGAGATCATTCATGTAGTTTATGCTACATTTCTCCCTAGTTCCGTCTACTTCCGTATTTTTGTACATTATTGCAGAAATGTGAAGAATCCAGCGGAAATCGAGCTAAATCCATCCCCGAGTATCTTGCATTGCATTTGACGTGAAGTATTCGCTTAAAGAACGAGCTTGGTGCGTAATTCAAGGCCCAAAAGACAAATCCACGAGATTATAGAAGTCAAGTAGCAGCTCAAGCGGTCGATCGACCAATGCCATCAGTCGATCGACCAACCTGCGGGTTCCAGAAGCTGCTGTACACTGAGGATCAGTCGATCGACCGCCATGCTCAGTCGATCGACCAATCTGCTATCCCAAACGAGAATTAAAAGTCCGAGGAAGCGCAAGCCCATTGAGTTTAGGTTTTGGAAATAAAAGTTACGTATGTTTGCTATATAACGTAACTCAGAACACCAGTTTTAGGGATCCGATTTTTATCCAGTTTTTATCTAAGTTTCACATTCAGTTTAGAATATCATAGTTAGGGTTTGGAATATTGATTGCATCGGATTTTCATTCATACTTCTAATCATTCCGTTACTATTCTTCTGCAATTCTCGGTATTCTTTCTGTTCTACTTTCAGTTCATCTTATTTCGTTATTAGTATAGAATTGTTAGTTAGAACCCCGAGCCGTTTTATCGCTTCGTGTTAATTGTTTGTTCTACTCCTTTTAGCATGAATTCAGTAGTCTTTATCGTCAATGTTATTGTTGTTTTTATCAGTACTATGAGTAGCTAAATCAATTGTGCTAGGATGTAGGCGAATTATGGCGTAGGCGGCGTTGTATTAAATTAGACTGAATCGCGTGTTCGTCGATCGACTGCCATACCCGGTCGATCGACTGACCACGTGAGGTTACCTTTCGTTTTAATTGATTTTAATGTTGTGTTTAACGAATCGAATGCATGCGACCAGTTAGATGCTTAATTTATAACTGACCCATTAGATTGAAAGATAGGGACAGTTGTTAGACCACCAATTAAAATGACTAAACTGTGTTGAGATCGAATGATAGGTATAGTTTAGACCGTTAGTCACTTTTCAGGACGAGAGAAGATCAGTCGATCGACCGCCATGCTCAGTCGATCGACCAATCTGCTATCTCAGATGAGAACTAAAAGATCGAGGAACTTGAAGCCCACTATGTTTAGGTTTTGATAATAAGTGTTACGTATGTTTGCTACATAACGTAACCTAGAACATCAGATACGGCATCGAGTTTTTATCTAAGTTTCACATTCAGTTTAGAATATCATAGTTAGGGTTTGGAATATTGATTGCATCGGATTTTCATTCACACTTCTAATCGTTTCGTTATTATTCTTCTGCAAATTTCGGTATTCTTTCTGTTCTACTTTCAGTTCATCTTATTTCGTTATTAGTATAGAATTGTTAGTTAGAACCCCGAGCGTTTTTATCGCTTTGTGTTAATTGTTTGTTCTACTCCTTTTAGCATGAATTCAAAGAGTCTTTATCGTCAATGTTATTGTTGTTTTTATCAAGACCATGAGTAGCTAAATCAATTGTGCTAGGATGTAGGCAAATTATGACGTAGGCGACGTTGTATTAAATTGATGATTAGCGTGTCGGTCGATCGACCGCCATACCTGGTCGATCGATTGACCACGTGAGGTTACCCTTCGTTTTAATTGTTTTTAATGTTGTATTTAACGAATCGAATGCATGCGACCGATTAGATGCCTAATTTATGACTGACCCATTAGATCGAAAGATAGGGACAGTTGTTAGACCACCAATTAAAATGACTAAAACTTTGAGATCGAAAGATAGGTATAGTTTAGACCGTTAGTCACTTTTCGGGACGAGAGTCGGTATTAGTGATATTAGGGACCTATAGCGAGATCGAAAGATGCTATCTGTTAAGAGTGGACCGAGAGGGCCTCTTGTTTTCCCGCCTCACTTGTGTTTGATTCGACCGACTTAGTACGCTGGCGCCGAAGCCGTAATGAACCGACCATCCTAGTACCCCTTCTTTATCTGTTTAATCCATCTTTTTAGTTTATTGTCTTTATTTATTCTTAGCTATAGACCAATTCAACTCAACCCCTACACTCGTTACCTTAGACTAGAATTAGACAGCTAGAAATTGCGTCCGCCTCCTTGTGGTTCGACACTGTTACCACTAGCCTAGGTTAGTCTTAATAGGAAATTATAAATCTTATTTTTGGTACTCACAACGACGGTATCGTGAGCTTCCCTTTTTTACTCAAAGACGCGAGAATGGGAAGCTCCCCATTCTCACTTCGTCTTCTCCATTTCTTCGACAAAAACAAACCAAATCGCCATTGTTGGTCTTCTAGCTTACTTGAGTTCGTGCCATTGTAAACATGCCATCTCAAGGTATGTAATTCCTCTTGAATCCATTTGAATTTGTTGGTCTTTTTGTTGATTGAATTAGGGCAAAATTATATACCCTTAAAAATCGAATTCGGCGTTTTTGATTAAGCCAATTTCGAGTGAAATTGATGATTGCATTAGGTTAGAAACCAGTTTAGGAGTATAGGGGTGCTTTTAGTTTGCGTTTTGGTCCCCGTTCCCGCTCCTTATGCTCTAAAAACGTGAATGCGACAAGGAAACCATCTCATTTCACAATGTCAAGTTTGTTTGCTTGAGTTGTGTGCCCCACTAGGTTGCATTGTAGTCGGGGAAGGCCGTGTTTGCCATTTTGGACCTTTGTTGGGTATTGTGGGCAAAATTTGGAATTTTTGTCTTTTGTGACGGTCTTATGTCTGCCGAAATAAGCGCATGTTTGTGCTTGAATTGAGTCTGTTTGTTTTGAAATGGACCTTATTGGTAGTTTAGGTCGCTTTGAGACGTGGTAAAATCACGTTGCCTCGTTTTGTTCGTATTTTTGAAATTTTGACCTTTTTGCGCTCAAATTGGCGTAAGATTGCCCTTTTGAGTCGTAGAAAATACCCCATTGCATCGGGAATGTATTTTGGGTTGTTGGCGGACCTTGTGTGGGTCTTGAGGTGCCGTTTTTGGTTGTCGTTGTTTTGACTCATCTTTTGTTTGAAAAGAAGGGCGAGTCGTTTTTTTTTGCGTTTATGTAAATTGTTTTGTTTGGTTGGGTTTGGGCGGGATTGCCCTTGTTTTGTTTGGCGGGTTTTTTTGGATTCGTCCATTTTGTGCAGCCGTAATGCCGAAATTTCGGCTGACATTCTTTGTTTGACTTTGGTTGTAGGGGAGCGTTCGGGACCTACGGGTCTCGTTTGACGCCTTGGAGGAGGAGGATGACCCGTGAGGAGCAGAAGTGACCGGGGAGGCTGCCAGAGCTGAGGTGGTGGTAGAGGATGCTTCCGTAGAGGAGGGGAAGCGGCTGACGCGACCGACTTGTCCTTTTCATTGTGACTCATAGGCAGGATGGTTGATGATTGGAGGTCAACACCGGGGTGGTGCGCCGCATCATGGTTTTTGGCCTCTTTATCATCCAAAGTCTTTCAGATACTGTCTTCTTTTTTGTCGTGGAGTAGGAACGAGGTATTACCGTTGTGGGAACCACCTCCGCTTCCGCTGTTACTCCTCTATTTCCCGTGTTTCTCCTTTTATTTTCCGATCGGAAGGATAGGGAGTGCTTAGTTCGGTAGGTGGCAGATAGTCCCCAGTTCGTTGTATTTGGCCCACGTCTGTATGATAGATCTCTGTACTAGCTCCTGTTTGTATGGTCAGTCGTTTGTATCATACGTGTGTCGATGTATTTTGCGTGAGGCGGTTTGTATATATATGTGTTTTTGGATTGTGGTTTATTTGTGATTTTCGGCTTTTTTGTGTTTTGTTTCAGATAAGCGCTATTGGCTGTCAGTTCCCTTCTGCGTCGCACTAGTTCCTGCATCATTAGTGTAGAAAACAGGCAACAAGTAGCACGTATGCATAAATGTAAACACGTAAAAAGGCATTTGATTGGAAATGAAGTTAACCGCGATGACTCGAAGTTAAAATTGATATTTGAAATGGTATTTTGAAAATTCCGCGACAAGTCGTCACGTTTGGACTTCTCAAGAAGAAATGATTTGAAAATCGAACAATTAACTCGTGTAGGTTATTGCGAGTGTATTTGGTTTTTGATTTTTGTGAGATCAAGACTCGGATTTTGAAGAAAACTTACGTCGTGTTATCAATTTCCAATATTTTGTGGAAAAAGCGAAAAAAGCAAAAAAATTTCGGAATTTTGACTAACATGGAAACGATCCATCGTGGATCGGGGCGACTTGCCCTTCCCCCTTAAAAAAAGAGAAAAACCCGTATGTTTAAATCTGCGTCATGGAAACCGTGTCGGATTTCGTAAACTGCGAAAATAAGGAAATGTGAGTGTGAGGAAACACAAAACATCTTGGATAGGCGCAATCGTTCCGGCGGGAGGTTTGAGGTGTGAGGAGAAAACACAACTTGAAAGGGACAATTCAAGGGGGGAATCCTTGGTGAAAATGCTATGGTAGCATGACCCTTGTGCACGTAGTTGAGCAAATGGTGCATGGTAGAGATCCATCATGGTTGGTGCATGGCGAGATCATCCAAGCTTTGGACAAGAAGGGCTCTTGTGGAGAAGCTCCCTCGTTCGGATCTCCAAGGATCCTCCAAGTGTGGCTATTGAAGAGGCTAAGGTATGTAGAGCCTCCGGTTGATTCTTCTTCTAGTTCTTTATGTCACCTTACCATGAGGAAGAAGTTGTACTCGTATAGCTTTGCTTCCACCGAGGCCTATTGGGCCGCAAGATTGGCGGAGGAGGGTGGTCCTCATATCCGTTGAGTGGTGCCATGGTGGCACTTGAGGTCCTTAACGGGGTTGCCCGCTTCGGGTGCTAGTCCTCGTTCTTTGATGATGGTGGGGTTGAAGGTTGCTTCCTTCATCTATCCCGAGAGGCTCGTGAGGCAAATGGGGCATCAACAAAAGGTGCCCACTTAAGATACCCTTGTTCAAGAGAACGTTTTTGAAACTTCGAGCTCGTGGAGGTCTTGAAGGTGGTGGTGGGCCACTTGGCCGCTTTGGGAGGTACCAAACCCCGTTGCCACGACATTTGTGACTCCCGTTTATGTCAAGTGGTCAAGAGCCCAAACCTTGGAGGAAAGGTCCAAGTCTCGTAAGGACAAGGTTGTTGACTTGAAGTATAGAGAGGTTGGCAAGGCCAACCATGCCTTCTTTGAGGACTATGTCGATGGAGCTATCCCGGATGTGATGAGGCCACCAAAGAGGAGAAGATCGGGTCCCAAAGATGTAGTGGCCCCTGTATGGGCTCGTTTTGGATCGAGCATGGTGTCTTGCAAGAGACTGGAAGTCGTCGCCTTAGTAGATCCATTGAGGATCCGTTCCGAAGAGGATGTTCATGCTAGGCGGGCCAACAAGTAGAACAAGGCGAAGATGTACCGCGAGGGAAAAGGCAAGGGTAGAATGGAAGAGTGAAGACCTCCATTACCCACTTTATTATTATGTTATATTAGTGTTATGAGTTTTTATTATGTTGTACTAGCTATGTTTTGTGCGTTTTGTGCTAGTTTTATTATGTGAGGTATCTTAGTCGATACCTTAGCTTTGACAAGTTGTAGACTTGCCGAGCTTTATTTGTTGTTGAATTTGTAATCCTTCCCATTATTAATTAAATAAGAGGATTGCTTGTGTCAATAAAAAAGTGAACGCTTGTTTCTTTCATCCATTTGTAAAGGCAATTCGGCTTGAATTATCCTAAACAGTTGCAATTGGGCAATGGGATTTTTGTAGGAAGTCAGAAAGGCTTTTTTTTTGTATTTTTGTGGGAAAGGGAATGTTGCTCTCTTTGTTTTTTTGAAAGTTGATATGGGTAATGTTTTGTATGTGGGTAAACATAAGGAAAAGTTTTTTTTTATTATGGGGATGGTTGTATCCTTCTTGCGTAAGAAAGGACTGCCTACGTATCCACCTGAAGAGGTGAAATCAAACCATGATCGTAGTTCGAAATGTTTTGTGAATTTATTTTTTTTTTGTGGTTGTATCCCTCTTGTACAAGAAAGGACTGCCTACGTATCCACCTGAAGAGGTAAAATCAAACCATGCTCGTAGTTCAAGGGTTTTTTGTTTTAGTGCAAATGGATGTTGCCTTTGACAGATCAAAGAGGATTCGAAATAGGCAAGGTGTCGCAACATAGACTCGATAAAACATGAAATTTCAATTCAGAACGCGTTTGAGGAACTTGACTTGAAAGGGTTAAGGCGGTCGCTAGCTGGAAAACTAGGGTGAGGTTGTTGGTTGCTACGGTTCAAGGATAGTATTTCTTGAGTTGGTCTACGTTGGTCGGGTTTGTAAAATCCTCCCCGTCTAGGTCACTCTGTCTCACTGCGCCCCCCAAAAGTATTTTCTTGACCAAGAATGGCTCGGCCCAATTGGGTTTGAATTCCCCTCTCGGATCGACGGGTAATGGTGCTCGGACCGACTTGAGGACCAAGTCGCCTTCCTTGATCTTTCTGGGTTTAACCTTCTTATTGAATGCCCGTTGTATACATCGTTGGTATAGCTGGACGTTGTGCAAGGCGTTGAGCCGCCGCTCGTATAGAAGTGCGAGTTGTTCGTATCTTCGACGGGTCCATTCCACCTCAGGGTGTGGTGCCTGTCGGTGTTCGAATGGAGGTTCGGTAACCCAAGAGTGTGAATGGGAGTTTGCTCGTCCAATCACGGTAATTTTCTTGCATTTTCTTGATAATGGTGACAAGAGTTTTGTTAGCTGCCTCCACCGCTCCGTTGGTTTGGGGACGGTAGGGGGATGAACGATGTCGTTTGATCTTGTATTTTTCCAGCAAGGCCTGTGTTTCCGCCCGGAAGTGAGAGCCTTGATCGCTGATGATTTCATGGGGTACCCCATATCTGCAGATGATGTTGTCTTAGATGAACTTGGCCACTTGTTTGGCGGTCAAGACTGCATATGACCGTGCTTCCACCCATTTAGTGAAATAGTCGATGGCTACGAGGACGAAGCAATGCCTCTTGGTGCCTATCGGGTTGACTTTCCCGATGATGTCGATGCCCTAGGTCGAGAAAGGCCAGGGTGATGTCATGGTGTATAAGAGGGATGGCGGTATGTGTTGTATGTTGGCGAAGATTTGGCAATTGTGGCATTGTTTGACGTAGTTACGACAATCGGCTTCCATGGTGGTGCAGTAGTAGCCTAACCGCATGATTTTTCGGATCAGCATCATTGCGCTCATGTGAGGGCCACATTCTCCATCGTGAACCTCTCCCATGACTTAATTGGCTTTGTGATGGTCAATGCAAAGGAGGAGAACCCCTTGGGGTGTTCTTTTGTATAATTGGTCTTGATTCATCACGAATTGTGATGCAAGTAAACGGATGGCTCCTTGTCCTCTTAGATCAGAGTTTGGAGGGAATTCATTTTTTGTTTTATAGTCGAGGATGGCTTGGTACCAGGGTTCATCATGGTTTTCTTCGTCGTTGTTGATTGCACAGATGTGACCTAGTTCGCTCCTTCTCTCGACACATAGGGGCATTGATGTCATGTCGTCAGGTATGTTGACGAGAGCGGCAAGTTTTGCCAGGGCATCAGCAGATTGATTTTCCTCTCGTGGTAAGTGGAAGTAGTCGACTTGGTCGAAGAACTAGACCTCTTGATTGACTTTCGCTCGGTAGGGAGCTAAGCTGTCACTTTGGATTTTCCACGATCCGGACACCTGATTGATGATGAGCGAGGAATCACCATGGACCCTCAGTCTCTTGATGCCAAGTGTGATGGCTGCTTGTAGGCCGATGAGGCATGCTTCATATTCAGCGGCATTGTTGGTGACGATGAAGTCTAGCTTGACCGATAACGGACCATGATCTCCCTCTGGTGATATTAGGAGGATTCTTACCCCGAATCCTCTCAGATTAGATGCACCATCAAAGTATAGGTCCCACGCATCGGTGTCGGCACAAAGGATGTCTTCGTCAAGAAGTGACCATGTGTCGGTCGTTGGATCCTCATTGACGGGATTTTCTGCTAGGAAGTCGGCGACTGCTCCCTTGATAACCTTGAGGGGTACGAATTTGAGATCAAACTCGGATAGCATGAGTGTCCATCTAGACACCCTTCCGTTTAGTACGGGTTTCTTGAAGTTGTATTTGACCGGGTCTATCTTGGAATAGATGTGGACCGTGTAGCTGAGCATGTCATGTTGCAGCTTCTTTGTTGACCATACTAGGGCAAGGCATGTCTTTTCTAGTTGGGTGTATCTTGTCTCATACTCAATGAACTTTTTGCTAATGTAGTAGATGGCTCGTTCTTCGCCGTCGATCATTGTTTATCTTTGGCATTACTCCCATGGCCGTGTCGGTGACGGTGGCGATCGGTATAGGGACAAGGGAATTCCTTGGTGAGGTGGCATGAGGACAAGAAGTTTGGATATGATTTCCTTTTATCCTATCGAAGGCCTTTTGATAGTCGTCATCCCAATCGGTGTGATCGGAGGCGCGAAGCTTCTTGAAGATTGGTTCACAAATCATGGTGAGTTTGGCTATGAAGCGGCTGGTGTATTGAACCTGGCCGAGGAATCCCCGAATCTCTTTCCCATTCTTACGCAGAGGCATTTGTTGAAGGGCTTTGATTTTGGTTGGATCAATCTCAATGCCTCTTTTACTGACGACATGTCCCAAGAGTTTTCCGGAGGTGACTCCGAATGCACATTTCTGAGGATTTAGTCTCATGTTATATTTCCGCATACGAGCGAAGAATTTCCGAAGGGCGTTGATGTGGCCGTCCCATTCTTTTGATTTGACGATCATGTCATCGACATATACCTCTACCTCCTTGTGCATCATATCATGTAGGAGAGTGGTAGAGATTCTTTGATAGGTCGCTCTGGCATTGATGAGACCAAAAGGCATAACAGTGTAGCAATATGTACCCCACTATGTAGTGATTGCAGTCTTGTGCATGCCTTCCTCATCCATTTTGATCTGGTTGTACCTTATACCCGTCCATGAATGATAGGAGAGCATGCTCAGCGGTATTGTCCACCAGGATGTCAACATGTGGCAAAGGAAAGTCATCCTTTGTACTTGCTTTGTTCAAATCCAAGTCGACGCAAACCCGAATTCTTCCGTCTTTCTTGATGCACGGAACGATTTTCGCCACCCGGTCCCGAGTATTCAGACACTTTGATGAACCCGGCCTTGAACTGTTTATCCACTTCTTCCTTGATTTTCAAAGCCCATTCAGGGCGCATTCGGCGTAGTTTTTGCTTCACGGGTTTAGCTTCGGGCTTAATGGGTATCCTGTGCTCTGCAATTTCTCTGTCGATCCCAGGCATATCTTTGTAGGACCAGGCGAATACGTCCTTGTATTCGTGTAGGAGGTCCATGAACTGTTGTCTTTCCGATGGGTCAAGGGTTGTTCCTATCCTAAGTTCTTGGGGTGTGTTGTCGGTGCTTACGTTAATAGGTTCGGTCTCCTCAACGATGGGGGTCCTAGTTTCCCGTTTGTCAAGTTCTTTGGCTAGGTGAGGTGGGTAGTTACTCAAGTCAAATTCCTCATAGTCATTCCGAATTGTATTGCAGTTAAATTGAGACGAGTCATAACAAAACTTAGCGTTCATTAATTTGACTCGAGCGAAAAGCTCGGAGAGGACAAATATCACATGGTCAGTCAAGAGGCGACATAGCAGACAAGGCGGCCGCTGGAACAAGCTCCAGGTTGTCACCTTCGATGGGAGGGGGGACGACCCTAGTTGACTCAGCCTCTGAAGTAGCCACAAGCTTGTGATAAAACAGTGGGAAGGGGACCTTGACTGGGACATCAGGAGTGCTAGGAGCTAAGACAGACTCTAACTCCGACTCAGACTCAGATTCTTCATCACTTCCCTCTTCGAACATAGGGCCTTCTCTAGTTCTAATATTGAGAATGCGGCCTTGACGATCGTCCCACTTGGCAGTTTTCCTCCAGCCATGTGTAGCTTTCTCTAGGTCAGCATCTGAGATTAAGGCGGTGGTGTCAAACTGGTTGTCCTTCAGAGCGATGTTGATGATGTCCTCATAATTGAGGTGCTTGATGTTATCCTCTCCAAATAGGAGAGTGACAGCTTGTCCGTCGAGGCATGGGGATGATTTAGACTCGGTTGATGCAACTTCGGTGTTGTTGGAGATGAAGTGGCAGTCTTGGAAGACTTATACACCCGAGTGCCTGACCTTGGCCACAGAGTCATAGATCGGCTCAGGAAAGCCGTGGTAGAGCTCAGACTCTCCTTCGGGGACAAAGTATCCATTGAGGGTCAAATGATAGGGACGAAGGATGACTCCGTTCTTCTTGCGTTTACGAGTTAGTATATTCATCTCCTGAATATCTTCATTGGTAGGTTCATAACCCAGCCCGAAGGGGATGTTGGGGACCTTAGCCTGTTTCAAGGGAGGTAAGGTGCTCTTCAGCGGATTGTGGGGTAGACCCGGGAAATAACCCTGACACATCAGTATATTTGAAGTATAGGAGTTTTCATTTTTGTTACTCTTTTCTTTTGATGCAATTGCAAACTTTTTCTTTTCTTTTCTTTTCTTGAACTCAAATTTTTGAACAATTTAATTTTGTGCCCATTCCCTTTGATGAAAAAATGTATGGTAGAACATGGATGAATGAGGATTGCATGGTTTCAAGGGTCACCTTGGAATAAACGGTAGCCAAGGAGTTATCACACCACAAGGTACTCTTGACTAGGCCTTAATCCATGGGTCAAAGGATACTAGCATGACACATCCTAGGGTGTTTTACAAGTATTCTAACAAGCAAAGTCTTAAGAAGAAAAAGCATCTACTAGGGCCTATATACACTTGTCACGCTTCCCAAATAGACGGTTTCACAAAATTTTTCTAACATGCAACTACATGCCATGATGCAACTAACATATACACATCCTAATGCAAATGATTCTACCAACTAATATGGCATATAAACTAAATGCAATCCTAAGTTCACATTGTTTTACCGCATCAATCAAAATAAAGCCACATAGTCATTAACATAAAGAGGAAAAAGGAGATTGGGAAGATCATACCATGCGGTCTTCAATATCCTCATGTCTCGGATGTGGCGTAGTCAACCAATGTGAATAAGGATGAACAAACACAATAGGCTCAATTAGGGGACTAAATGTGCGCAAATAATGGTCACATCAAATGGTCTACCCAAAATGATAGGAATGTGAGCATCCTCGGGCATATCTAACACAACGAAGTCAACAGGGAAAAAGAACTGTCCTATTTGCACAGGAATGTCCTCTAAGACTCCTATAGGCTGGAGCGCAGAACGATCAGCCATCTGTACTGTCATGTTGGTAACTGCAAACCTAGTCAATTTCAACTTCCTAGCAAGACTCAAAGGCATGACACTAATACTGGCTCCTAGGTCACATAATGCCTTCTCAATAGAAAAGGTGCCAATATTACATGGGACTGAAAAACTGCCTGGGTCTTCTAGCTTATGGGGTGCAGTATGGGTCAAATAGGAACATGACTCCTCAGTTAGTGCGACAGATTGCACAGTACCAAGTGACTTCTTTTTAGACAAAAGTTGCTTCATAAATTTCATGTAAGCAGGCACTTGATTAACCAATTCTAAGAAAGGAACTTGCACATTTAAGCTACGAATAACATTTTCAAATTTGTTAAACAATACCTGTTCCTTTGTCGGCACCAATCTCTCTGGGTACGGGGCTGTAAGAAGTAACTTAGCCCTCTCCTCTAGATCTCTCATACCGGCATCAGTGGACTTAGGCTGAAAATCCACTACCTTCTCCTTGTTGAAGCTCGAGCCTTCTTCAGACCGTCTAAAAAATGAACCATTAATCGTCATCGGGTCATACTTTGGAACCGGAACAGACCCATCAGCATTTGGGTCTTGCCTCAATAATTTCGGAGTCGTCGTACCCCGAAATAAGTGGTCCTTCAAGTTATTAGGCATTGGAGGACGAAAAGGTTCATGATCGCGTGCCGTCGATCGATCGACCATGTAGGTCGATCGATCGATCGACTTCTCTCTGAACTGGCTCAACTTTATCATCTTGTTGCGTGTTTCAGTCGATCGACCGGGTATGTCAGTCGATCGACTGATATACCAGGTAAACGTCTTTTTCTTGCCACTGTTCGTTACTGCCTTCTTCTTACTTGGTTCTGCCTCATCTTTTCCAGTAGCTTCCTCGACCATAGCGGGCCCATCAAGG
The DNA here is from genome assembly GCF_048544455.1 of Silene latifolia. Lineage (NCBI taxonomy): Eukaryota > Viridiplantae > Streptophyta > Magnoliopsida > Caryophyllales > Caryophyllaceae > Silene > Silene latifolia. The sequence continues at coordinate 95,613 of NW_027413133.1, read as the reverse complement.
GTAGACCCACTCCTCAAAGTGATAGCATTTAGGGTCTCCTTTTAATCCGGCTGCGACGGTAATTGCCCCGGAGCTCGAGTTGCACTCTTGCTTGCTAATTGGGCAATTTGACTCTCCAACATTTTCATCCCGGCCTCTCTAGCTTGAGACTCCTTTAGCAACAAATTTTTCAACTCGCCAAAATCAGAGCCATGGGACTGCTGCTGCTGCTGCGTAACATATGGAGGCTTTTGGTACGGCTGCTGCTGCTTATGAGGGGGCACATAGCTTTGCTGCTGCTGCTGCTGCTGTAGACCCGGATTAAGGACATTCTGGTTAGTCCACCTCAAATTGGGGTGGACATTAGAGGGATCGAGATATGTACCAGTTTGCCTATAATGTTGAAAGGCAGCACATACTTCAGTCGAACTAGGACAAAAATCCGAAACATGTCCCTCAGCTCCACACCTCTCGCATATAAAGGGACCGTCTGAAACAGCATTAACTTTATAAATCTCTCCTTTTTGGGATCCCCCAAAATCTATCTTGTCAAACCTCGCAGTAAGGGCTTCTATTGCAGCTACAGCAGGAGATTCAGCCAATCTTCTCTGATTTCCTCTAGAATTCCCATGCTCAGCTTTATGGGTGGCAATGTCATCAATGATTTTCCACCCCTTTGTCTCACCACTATTTTCTTGAAATCTCCCATTAGCTGCAGCATCTAGGATGGCTCTTTGATCATCATAAAGACCATTGTAGAATTGGTTTCACAAAAACCATTTCTCAAACCCATGGTGCGGAATGGTTCGCACTAGTCTCTTGAAACGGACCCATGCCTCATGAAAATATTCATCAGGACCCTGTTTAAAGCTCGTGATCTGAGCTCTAATCGCACTGGTCTTCGAGGCAGAGAAATATTTCTTGTAAAATGCTAGGGCCAGAGAATTCCAGTCCGTTATCCCATTAGCAGCTCGATCCAAATCTCGGTACCATTCCCTTGCGGCATCACGAAGAGAGAATATGAACATCGTCTCCTTCACCTGGTCCCGGGTCACACTGCACAAGGGTATGGAACAGCAATAGTCAATGAATGTCTCCATATACTTAGCTGCATCTTCATTTGCAGCTCCCCCGAATTGGTTTCTCTCAACCAAGTTGATGTAAGACGGTTTTGGTTCGAATTTTCTGTCCGTCCCTGGTAATGCGAATCCCTTATAGAAATTCTCAGCTGTTGGCTCGGAGTGACTGGCTATACTTGCTTCTTCAACCATGTCTGGAGATGTGACGGTCTCAGCTGAAGAAGTGGAAACAGGAGATGAAGGTGGATCCTCCTCAAATAGCTCATTCTCGTAGTAACTGGACAGAGTACTCAGCTCTTCCTCTGTCGGCAATACTCTAGATGATCGTCTCAACTCGCGCAAAGTCCTTTCGATCTCAGGATCTAATGGTCTCAATTCACCACCCTGTGACCTGCGAATAAGAGGAAACTACAAGTAGAATATGAGAATAGTTTAAGGAACAGATGTCCCTTAAACTAGGAAAAAGACTAAAATAAAAACAACTAAAAAAATTAAACAATTGCCTCCCCGGCAACGGCGCCAAAATTTGATACCATCGTAGAGTACCAAAGATAAATTTATATTTCCAAACTACTACTATAGCTAGTGGTAGTCAGGGTCGAACCACAGAGAGGCGATGCAATTATTAGTTGTCTAATTTTAATCTAAAGTAACAATTGTGAGGGGGATTGTTTTGAAGAGTTCTATAGCTAATGAGCAATAAAATAAAGAAATGGATAAAAACAAATATCAAAAGGGTGCTAAGATGGTCGGTTCACTATAGTTTCGGCGGCAGTATACTAGGTAAGCCTGAAACAATCACGTGAGACGGGAAAATAAGAAGTCCTCTCGGTCCATTCTTAACAGGTAGCATCTTTCGATCTCGCTACAGGTCCCTAATATCACTAATGCTAACTTTCGTCCTGAAAAGTGACTTTAAAGTCTAAATTAACTTATCTCTCGATCTTATTGATTTAGTCGTCTTAATTAGGTAGTCTATTTTCCTCCCCTATCTTTCGATCTTACTGGGTCGGCCAATTCCTAAGCATTCAACCAGTCGCGTGCACTCGATTCGTCAAATATAGCAATTAAATCAATTAAAACGAAACTGATCTCACATGGCCAGTCGATCGACCAGGGTATGCGGTCGATCGACCATGGCGCGATCTAGGTCTTCCTAATTCTAATGCCGCCTAACCTACAGATCCCCTACATCCTAGCACAGGGTATTTAGCTACTCATGTTTACGATAAAAACAACAACAAGATTAACGAATAAAGATACTGAATTCATGGTTAAATTTGCTAAATGAACAATTAACATAAAACGATTATTGGCTTTGGGAATTCTAACCTAACAATTCTATACTACGAACGAATTAAGGCAGCGAGTATTAAACGAAGGAACAGAAAATATCGTAGGGAGAATTGAAGAGGAAAGATCAAAACCGAATGCAAAAAGTAAACTTTATTGACGGAAATAATCTAAACTAATGACTATCGAATTGTATGTTAAGAACTTGATGATAAAACTGGATGATTATTCTGAAAACTAAGGTTACGTTATATAGGAATATTACGTAACTCTTCTTTCCTAAAACCTAATTACAATGGGCTTCTAACTTCTCGTTCTATTTATTCACGTCAAAATTAACGGTTTGGTCGATCGACCATTGGGACCGGTCGATCGACAGGACTGCACTGTACAGGAGCTTCTGTAAGTCGTGCTCTGGTCGATCGACCATAGGCTTCAGTCGATCGACCACTATAGCTGGTAGTCGCTTCTAAATTCTTCATAAAGTTGTCTTCCAGGCCTCGAAATGCGCACCAAGTTCGTTTCCCGAGTAAATACTTCACGTCAAATGCAATGCCTAGTACTCGGGGACGGATTCGGCTCGATATCTACTCATTTCCGCATAAATCTGCAATATTACATAAAAATAAGAAAGTTGACGAAAATAGGGCAAATAGTAGCATAAACTACATAATTGAGCTCTGAAATGCGTGTAAAATAGTGTGTAAAACATCATATAAAAGACACGCATCAGAAAACATAGGCATATTTTGAATGTTGCGCGTGTTTTACGTTTTCAAAGTAATTTGTCTATTGAGTTTTGGGGTGTGTGTTTTGACGGCGGCATATTTAATTAATCGTACTCCCACTCGAATTTTACAAAATAAAACACCTTTTGAATTACTATTTGGAATGGTGCTGGATATGAGTTTAATTCGGGTTTTCGAGTGTTTATGCTATGCTAAGAATATTTATGCTCGTGATAAGTTTGATTCTCGAAGTCGTCGTTGCATTTTTCTTGGCTATCCTTTTGGAAAGAAAGGTTGGCATTTATACGATTTGGAGACGTGTGACTATTTTAAATCACGAGATGTTCATTTTATTGAGGATCAATTCCCCTTTGCTAGTGACAATAATGCCTCTGATCCGACTTATTTAGCAGCGGGAGAGGAGTATTATTTTTCGGTCTCTGTTCCGGCTGTGGATAGTTCGTCCTGTGTCATTCAGGGGGCGTCTGACTCGCACGATACTTCGAGTGCAAGCCTTGGTGATCCAGTTGCTCAAGATGTCCTTGAAGAGACGAGTACTCAATGTAACACCCCCATACTTTAAGTGCCTTACCAGGACCACTTAACACTTTAAAGGTCGCACAATAAAGATAGTGCCTCTAAATCTTGAGAGCAAACACAACTGCACCCAACTCCAAATCACGTGTCAGATAGTTATCCTCATAAGGCTTCAATTGCCTAGAAGCATAGACAATTACTTTCCCATTCTGCATCAACACACATCCCAAACCATTCTTTAAAGCATCTGTATATACCTCAAAGTTCTCACACCCTTCAGGTAATGCTAAGACTAGAGCTGTGGTCAAACGCTCCTTTAATGTTCGGAACACTGTCTCAAAACTTTCATCCCAACGAAACCTGTTCTGTTTCCTCATCAACGCCATTATAGGTCTGGCGGTTTTTGAAAAGTCTTTCACAAACCGATGGTAGTACCCTGCCAAACCCAAGAAACTCCTGATATCTGCCACATTCTTCGGTGCTTCCCACCGAGTGACTGCCTCTATCTTTGCCGAATCCACAGCTACACCCTTATTTGAAATCACATGCCCCAGAAAGGCAACTTCCTCGAGCTAGAACTCACACTTTGACAACTTTGCATATAGCTGATTGTCACACAAAGTCTGCAAAACCAACCTCAAGTGCACCTCATGCTCCTCCTTAGTCTTAGAATAGACTAAGATATCATCGATGAAGACCACCATAAACCGATCCAAAAATTGACTGAAGACCCGATTCATCAAATCCATAAACACTGCAGTTGCATTAGATAACCCAAATGGCATCACAACATACTCATAATGACCATACCTCGATGTAAAAGCTGTCTTTGGTATGTCCTCATCCCGAATCTTCACCTGATGGTAACCCGACCTCAAATCAATCTTAGAAAAGACTGCAGCCCCATTCAACTGGTCAGACAAATCATTTATCCTTGGCAAAGGATACTTATTCTTCTCTGTAACCCTGCTCAGCTCTCTGTAGTCTATCCACAACCTCAAACTCCCATCTTTCTTTTTCACAAACAGAACTGGTGCTCCCCATGGTGATACACTAGGTCTAATATATCCCTTATCAATCAAATCATCCAGCTGTTTCTTCAGCTCCTCCAACTCCTTAGGACCTATGCGGTACGAGGCCTTAGAGATTGGTCATGTCCCTGGTTTCAGCTCCACACTGAAATTTATCTCCCTTTTTGGTGGTAAACCTGGTATCTCCTCCGAAAAAACATCTAGAAACTCTCCCAGCACTGGTATTTGATCAACTGTTGAACTCACCATACTATGGTATCTCACATGGCATAGGATCAAAGGACACCCCTTCCTCAGATAAGACTTCAATGTCACCGCTACAATCACGTTGACTTTATGTTTGACAACAAACCCACGATAAGATACACTAACTCCCTTAGGACCTCTCAAAGAGACTCTCTTTTGGTGACAGTCTATTCTAACTTTATTCTTACCCAACCAATCCATGCCAACTATCATCTCAAAACCGTCCATATGAAACTCTAACAAGTGCACTGGTAGGTCAACCTGCCCAACTATCATAGACATACCCATATACAACCTCCCACAAGATACAGACTCACCCGACGGTATAAAAACTTCCTCTTTTATAGACTCAAACTCTCTAAAACCCAAAAGTTTAGCATGACCCGACGATACAAAAGAATGTGATGCCCCCGAATTAAACAAAACAAAGGTAAAGACACCATTAACCAGAAAAGTACCCATGATTACGTGAGCATCATCCTCAGCTGCCTTCTTCTCCATCATGAAAAGCTTGCCACTGGTTTTCTGTCCACCTCCCTGGACAGTACTAGCAGAAGTATATGGCTTAGCAGCCGTCCCCTGGTTGTTGTTTGTCGCTGGTCTCTGATATGAATTACCGCCATTGCGGTTATCCCCACCGTTATTGTTGTTGTGACCACCCTGTTTGTTCTATAACCTAGCCGGCCTGTTACTAGCATAACTCTGAGACGGGCCCTGAGAGAAACTCCCCTGTGATGGTCTCTGGAAACCCCTGCCCACAACACTGGTGTACTCATGTCTCTTGTGGCCCATACCGCCACAGTTAAAGCAAGATATTCCCCAGTTGCTACTACCACCACCTCGGCCACGCCCATAGGAAGCTCCACCACTAAACCCCAACCACGATGAGTAAGCCCTCTCTTGGTTATAGTTGCCCCTTTTGTAACTAGAATGACCACCACCCTTGCTCTTAGCCTTCCTCTTCTCGGGACCTCTCTCCCTATTCTACTTAGCCATCTCTACCAACCTCTCAGCTCTCCCAAATAACATAGCTCATAGACTTCCTTAACACCAGTAAGGACTCCCACAGGTAACTTATTCATGATCTTATATGTCAACCCCTTTTCAAACCTCAAAGCTAGGTTCTCCTGGTTCAACCCCATATCCTCAGCATACCTAGATTTCTCGTTGAACTTATGATAATACTCAACCATAGTCATCTCCGGAGTCATTTTGAAATCCTCAAACTCCTCTCTTAGCTTGCTACAGACATGCTTAGGCACAAACTCTTGGCACACCGCTCTCTTGAACTCATCCCAAGGTATACCTGACTTCCCCTATCTCACATACAGATCTAGAGCACTCTCCCTCACCTTGTCCCACCATTCTCTGGCCGCATCTCTCAAGTAGAATGCAGCTTATTCCACTCTAAAGTTCTCAGGACAATGAACCACATTAAGGATATTCTCCATCTCTCTATGCCAATTGTCAAGCAAAATTGGCGCTCAGAGGCCCATGTATTCTTTTGGGTTGAAACGGGCTATGGTGACTGATGTGACTCATATTTACGCACATTTAGTCCCCTAACTAGCCTATTTTCTAGGCTTTTTAGTGTATATTAGGGTCATTTCTTGTCTTTAGCTTCCTATTATGCATGTTCTATGAGGTTTAGTGTCCTTGGTAGGAGAGGGGCAGTAACCATTCCCTAGTGGAGTGAAGAGGAGCTAAATTGATTAACATATAATGACCAAGCATCAAAGAGGAGACCAATACTAAAGGCCTAAGTCAATAAAACAAGTAATAGGGCAATGACTAAAGATTCCCAAAACCCATGAAGGGAGCCATTACAAGAGAAAATTACTTGGAACCAAACTAAGACTTGATTTTTTTGCTCTTAAAGTATTCTAGATGAAACGGCATCGAAAAATCAAGTGGTATAAGCTTTTGAATCACTCCAATAGGAGTCCGGATGAAGAAATAACGTCCGTTTTACAATCCGAGCTCAAATAGACAAGCTGACCATCAGGACGGGCGTCCCAAGACTTAGCCCGGGCGGATTGTTCGGCAGGAAGAATGGAGAAGGAACTCTGTCCCAGGATCCGGGCATCCCGACCTCATGACGGGCGTCCCAGGCTATAAACCGGGCGTCCCGAGCCCAAGACGGGCGGATCCCTGAGCAGCACGAGCAAGTAGTGAGCCAAGACGCGCGTGTCCTCAAGGGACTTGAAAGCTAGGACATGCATGGCCTCAAGAGACTTTCAAGGCACTAATCATCTCTTAAGGACTTAATCGTTATTTAAGCCCTTTAGTATAAATACCCCATGGTACTACCTAGCTAATCATCAAGCCCTCTTAGTAGAGGCAAAGCCTTCATTAGGAGTAGATTAGAATAGATTAGCACTTAATCTATCCACAAATTACACGTTAATATTTCCTTAATTATTATTGTTCAAGACTAATTGGGTAATTGAAGATTATTGGGTTATTATTGGAGAATTGACAACTCTGCATCAACCAATCAAGTTTTCTTCTATTATTCTTTGCTTTCTATTTGATCATCCTAAGTTGGTACAATTTATCTAATCTTTATTCTTTATTGTTTATTGTTTTACTCATTCATCATGTTTAGACTTGTTAATATGATTGACACCCTTGTTAGCATGTTCTCCATGATCATGAGTGAGTAGTCTCTTAGCTAGGGTTAATGGGGGAACTAGGGGAATCAATCATAGGATTAAAACTATGCTTAAATTAATATGCTTTCATAATTAAATGCTTGCTTGTTGTGATTTCAACTGATGCACATGTTATATTTTTGCTGAAATTCTAAACTATGAAATCTTGCATTTTTTACCTATCTCTTATCTTTTTAATGAGGCTTGTTAGATATAAGCCAACTCAAGCCTTGTTAGACCATGCATAGAGTTGAATAGGAAGAGACTAAGTCGACTTGTAGGTGTTGTAAAGGCTTGATCGACTCGGCTTCGAGACCTAAATCTTCCTAGGAATTGTAAGATATACACTAACTCGATTCCATCACAATAATAAGTTGCTTGAATCTATTTGAGAACATGTTTGTATGATCTATTACCATGATTCCCCTCTAAACCCATGACACCCTAGTACCTTTAATCATTTGCTTACATCTTTTATTCTATTGCTTGTTTTACTTTATTGCTTTCAGTAGTTTAGACTCATCAACTTCAAACCCCAACAATTGTGACACTAGCATAAATTGAGATAGATAGACTTAGAACCCAAAGCACACCATCCTGTGGATCAACCTCGACTTAACCACTATCTAGTTGTTTGTTGAGAATATAAATGTGTTTGATGGAGTGAATAATGACTCGCTCACCATCAAAATGGCGCCGTTGCCGGGGACGGTGTTTTGTGATTAAGTTCATACTTGTTTATCTATTTTTAATTGTGCTTAAACCTTGAGGAACTTGTTCCTCAAGGTCGTTCTTACCGTTTTTGTGTAGTTTCCTTGTTTGTGGTTGTATCCTTATCTTGGCTATGATGATGACCCAAGACTTGGTGCATGGAGTATATGGTGGATCTTTTGAGTATGACTATAATGGGTATGGAGAGTTTGACGAGCAAGTCAAGACAAACCTACCTTACTACTCATACAATGAAAATCCTAACTACTACCCCAACTTTCCCCACCAGAATCACCAGCCCCAATATCCACAACAACCATCCATCCAAGACTCACTTTACAAACAATTCCAAATACCAAATATGACCACTTTTACACCCACCTATAATAAGAAGATGAGCCCAACTTTGACATTCAAAATGTGGTTCTCCAAATGATGGGAGATCAACAAAACTTCTTCAAATAAGTGCTAGAGGAGAGACAAAATAGGGACAATGTTCTTCAAAGCATTGCTTACTATGGTGAAGAGTTGGCAATTCGAATTGCCCAAATGAAAGCATCCCAATAAACCCCTTCCCACCAATCCTTGAGCATTGACCATGAATGTGAATTTGAGGTAATGACCTTTGATGTGGAATATGTGAAGTGGGAAGAGCCAAACTCCTTGAGATCTTGTTAGTATGAAAGTGTGGTATTTGATGAAGAAGATATGAGGTTGAGTAAGCCAAGTACTCTTAGCCTTTGTGAGTATGAGGGTGTGTCATTTGATGTGGACATTAAGGTGTTGGAGAAAGAGTTAATAAAGAGGAGTGAAGCCCCTATCTATGATTCGTATGGAGATAGCGATGATTACAAGCCTATGGAAGAAGCTTATGTGGAATATGTGTCTTGCAAGGACTTATGGAATGAAGAAGAGGAATGGAGTTGTGAGATTGCCTCACTTAAGGAGCCCATCCTTGAGAAGTTTTAGGTATGCTTCCATGAGGAAGATGAATGTCTCTTTCCTATTGACTATGAAGACCTTTTCGCACCCACCATAGAACCTATGATTGTTGGAGATTATATGGTAAACTTTCTCCAAGAGGTAAAATTGTCATATAAAAGGTACTTGGTGGGGAAGCTCAAGAACAAAGCTATGAATGAGCTTACTTGTGGATACTTGGCACCCACAATCTCAATTCCTAAGCTACCCCGTCATCTATACTATGAGAATTCTCCTTCTATTCTTGAAGGATTGATAAATTCGAATGCTATCACGATCACCACACTTGAGGGAGACGGGAGAGAATGGAAGCCTCCCAATGACAAAAATTCTAAGCTTGCTAGTTTGGAGAGCCAAAAAGGCTATGATAAAAAGCCCAAAGTGAAAGGGAGAAATTTCCATAAGAAGCCCCTTGTGGAAAATTGGCTCTATTCTATTTTGAAGTGGCCAAGGTCCTACTTGTGCTTATTTGAGGCCTATTCACAAGCCTTTGATCGCCTACTAAGAGCATTAAGCTCCATGGACAATGAAATTTGTCATTTGACTTAGTTTGGTGGAGTCCTATCTCAAACTTCCATTTGTAATATACTTGCATTTGTGTAATCTTACATTCATTCATCACATGAGAGATGAAAAGGAGGAATCTCATATTTTGATTAAGCTTTTTGAAGGAAATTGATGAAAATGGGAAGGTAACAAATGTAAAGAAATGAAGAAAATGGAGAATTTGGGCTTGTGAACATCTTTCTTATCATCAAAAAGATGTTGGGTCAAAATTTGCTGAAACCCGTGGGTCCGGACATCGACTCGTGCGAGTTAAAAATGAAGGACAATAAGGATTTCTCCCTGCCTAAGAATCTGGGCAATTTTCCGAGAAAAGCGGCGTCCCGAGCCTCAACTCGAGCGGGTCAAAATCAACTCCAGCGGGTTGAGGCTGAACCCGAGCGGGTTATACTTAACTCGAGCAGGTTAACCCTGTAATTCATCTTTTTCTCTCATTTGGCTCTTGACATTGCTATGTATGCATCCTATCTACCATCTTCATCTCCTATAATGATTGTAAGAACCCTTTCCTTCTCTATCTCTCATGTATAATTGCATTTATGTAGTCACCTCATGATTAAACCCCTTTCTTCCTACATTAGCAATAGTGTTTAAAATCGGTTTGGGGAGGTTCAATCATGAAGTATTATACATCATAGTCCATCATATAGTATAGCTTGCATTGTAATAAATCCCACATATCTCATATAGTTAGTTGCATATAGTTAAATTTGCATTCATGTATAGCCACTAACGACCAAACCTCATTCCTTTCTACACTAGAAATAGTGCTTAAATCAGTTTGGAGAGGTTTGATCATAGGTGAGAACATGCATCATCTAGTGTAGTGTAGATTGCATTCATTTTTCATATATGTCATATAGAATTGCATTTAGTTAGAGCATGCATTCATTCATATCATATCATTGCATTTATACTTCAACTTCCAAAAATCTTTAAAAATCCCAAAACATGTATTTCCTTTTCATTCCTACTCCTACATGTACATTGAGGACAATGTTCAAAATAAAGTGGGGGATGAGAATTTATACTCCAAAAATACATAAAAATTAAAAAATTTCGAAAAAAAACTCAAAAATATGTCTTTAAAAACAAAAACCATAAAAATTTGAAAATTTAAAAATTCCAAAAACATGTTCTTTCCTTTGTAGTATAGAATTGTATATATTGTATATATTTGTCTGTTTGTTTGTTACTCTTATCACATTGGGGCGACTACGCCACATTTGAGGCATGAAGGAAATAGAAGACCGTATGGTATGATCTTTCCAAATCTCCTTCCTCCTTTTTGTATGTTAATGACAATGTGGCTATATTCTGATTGATGTGGTATGAACCAATGTGTTGTTAAGAGTTTGGATGACATTTTAGTTGATAGAAGCATATGCATTAGAGTTGTATATATGTTAGTTGCATCATGGCATGTAGTTTGCATGGTTAGAATTTTTTTTTTTTGGTGAAAATGCCTATTTGGGAAGCTTGAGAAGTGTATATAAGGCCCTTTTAGATAATTTTTCTCCTTGAGACATTGTTTGCTGGAATACCCTCAGACAACCTAGGATGTGTCATACTAATATCTTTTGACTCATGAACTAAGGCCTAGTCAAGAATACCTTGCAGTGTGATAACTCCTTGGCTACCGTTTATTCCAAGGCGACCTTTGAAGCCATGCAACCGTTCTTTCATCTCTATCATCATATTTTGCCAATACAAAGGGTATGGGCACAAAAATCTCCAAATTGAGTTCAAGTACCAAAATCAAAATAAAAATTTTTGCAAAATGCATCAATGAAATGGGGAGCAAAAATAGACTCCTATGATTTAATAAAAGTACCCTTGCTACAAATGGGGTTACTTTGAAAAATTGTCAAAAATGCAATATTGAAAAGAATTACCAAAATATCAAAATGCCAAACATAAAAAATGGCAAGAATTATCCTTCAAATGACAAAAGCCACAAGAAACTGGGGGGAAAAACAAATCAAAAAGCAAACTACAAATGTGAAACTCAAAACATCTTGATCCCTTTCATCCATTGATCTTATTTTGTTGCATGGTGGAGAGGGGACGACCCTTCTTCTTGTCTAGGCAAGAGGGGGAATTCCGCGATCCTACAGTGTTTTCTAACACCATAGGGACTTGGCTCTTGATGATAGGTCCAAATTATATACATTTTTACCCCAATATTTAGCTCCATTTTATATGTATTATGCACTAACTTTAGTGCTAATGAGCTAATATTTGCTTTCTAGTCCTATTTGTATGTTTTGTCATGTTTTGTAGGTAGATAAGCTTTTAGGAGCTTAATTCTACAACATTTGCAAGTACTAGAAGCATGAGCTAAGTAGCTAAGCTAAGGAAGAGAATGGAGCAACATGGAAGATGTGCATGGACTAACAATGCTAAAATGATGGACCAAAATGTAGATGTGCAACAAATACAAATGCAAAATGAAGCCCACATTACAAGTCCACAAAATTCTACATAATATGCTAAACTTGGGATGCTCTTAGGATTCTCATGGGATGATAAATTGAGTGTTTAAGTTAAGCTTAAATATGAGATTAATGGCTCACATTGGATCCCCTTGGCAATTACTCAAGAATTGAAGGAAAATTAAGAGTGTGCTTAGGATGCCATTTTGGATTCCTCTATAAATTTTACTCTCTTATTTCCTATATAAGGGGTGCTAATCATACACCTTTACACACCTTTTTTAGACCATCTTTTCTACACACATTTTTACATAGAAATTCTCTTTAAGTCTTAGTTTAGTTTAGTCTTTAGTTTAATTTAGTTTAGATTAGAATTTCTTTTAGTTTTATGTTACAAACATTTTACTTTAAGCATTTCAATATAATTTCCATTCAAGTCATATTCAAGTCACATTTCAAGATTACTTCTATTAAGCCTTGTTCTTCAATTCCTAGTTCCATTTCCATTTCCACTTCAAGGTAATTCTTTTCCTATTTTCATTATGTTTATCATTTTAATTGTCATTAGTTTAGTTTACATTTAAATTATGTTAGAGTAATTTCTTTTGTCTAGGGAACGAAGGGAGCCTTGCATAAAAAGTATTTGTAAAATGTTAAATTAGGTTGATATAGTATTGTCTAATTATTTCTATCACATGTTTGCACCTTAAAGTTTAATCTTTGTTTAAAGGCCTTATTCATCGATTAAGTTTGTTCATTCGTTCTAAAGTCGAGAGGCACGGAATTAAATTAGACTAAGCATGTGTAGTAGGACGACCTAGTCATGGACGAGAGTTTCTCTAGGACCCGGTCTATGGTTGACACTAATGCCGTAAGGTGGGTGTCTCTAAGCCTAAACAATTAACATTTCATCAAATCCTATGTTTAATTTAAGCATTTACATAATTTGCATGTGTGACCCGACTTCCCTAGACTCCTTTTATCATATAGTTTATTATTTTATAATCAACAAACCAATCAATCAAACGTAACCGACCTCGATAGAATTCAACCCATAACAACTAATTAACAACTTCCGTCTCTCTGTGGTTCGACCCCTGCATACTACATTCATTTGTTTTGTTAGGGTATAAAATATTATTTTTGCATAGGTGTGCGATAGCCTATCACTTGACAAAAGCATTTAGCAAATTTGGACAAAGTTAACCTAGTTTAACACAACTTGAAGGTGACTTGTTTGTATCCTCTTGGACTTGGTAACTAGGAGAACCAATATCTATGATTGAGTGTGTACCCTTGAATTGCTTCCCTTGTAGGTGATTTCCACCACTTATATGAGGAAAGTGGCTATTCTTTTGTAGATGCATCCATAACTTGTTTTGTGTGCTTAAATGCTTGAATGTATCGCCATTTTGGCAAGCCCCACCTTGCCTTGCAAGAAGGCATCTTACTTCATAGATGTCTTGTTGTGAGTTGAAAGGGCGAAGTGAGACCCGCTAATTGTCTCACATCGGCTATATTATTAGATTAGTATAAATAAAGTTCATAGTTTTAGTCACCTGTTTACTTGGGACGAGCAAAGGTTTGGTTTGGGGATGTTTGATGTGACTCATATTTACGCACATTTACTCCCCTAACTAGCCTAGTTTCTATGCTTTTTAGGGTATATTAGGGTCATTTCTTGTCTTTAGCTTCCTATTATGCATGTTCTATGAGGTTTAGTGTCCTTAGTAGGAGAGGAGCACAAACCATGCCCTAGTGGAGTGAAGAGTAGCTAAATTGATAACATATAACGACCAAGCATCAAAGAGGAGACCAATACTAACGGCATAACTCAATAAAATAAGTAATAGGGCATTGACTACCCCAAGACCCATGAAAGATCCCCAAGACCCATGAAGGGACCTATTACAAGATGAAATTGCTTGGAACCAAACCAAGACTTGATTTTTTTGGCTCTGAAAGTATGCTAGATGAAACGGCGTCTAAAACTCAAGTGGTCTAGGCTTTTGAATCACTCCAATAGGAGTCCAGATAAGGAAATGACGTCCGTTTTACAATCCGAGCTCAAATAGATAAGCTGAGCATCAGGATGGGCGTCTTAAGACTTAGCCCGGGCGGATTGTTTGGCAGGAAGAATGGAGAAGGAACTCTGTCCTAGGATCCGGGCGTCCCGACCTCATGACGGGCCTCCCAGGTTATAAACCGGCCGTCTCGAGCCCAGGACGGGCGGATCCTAGAGCAGCACGGGCAAGTACTGAGCCAAGACGCGCATGTTCTCAAGGGACTTGCAAGCTAGGATGTGCGTGGCCTCAACGGACTTGCAAGGCACTAATATTCTCTTAAGAACTTAATCGTCATTTAAGTCCTTTGTAACCTTAATTCTTGTACTTAACCTTTAGTATAAATACCCCATGGTACTACCTAGCTAATCATCAAGCCCTCTTAGTAGAGGCAAAGCCTTCATTAGGAGTAGATTAGAATAGATTAGCACTTAATCCTTCCACAAATTACACATTAATCTTTTCTTAATTATTATTGTTCAAGACTTATTGGGTAATTGAAGATTATTGGGTTATTATTGGAAAATTGACAACTCTTCATCAATCAATCAAGTTTTCTTCTATTATTCTTTGCTTTCTATTTGATCATCCTAAGTTGGTATAATTTCTCTACTCTTTATTCTTTATTGTTTATTGTTTTACTCATTCATCATGTTTAGACTTGTTTATATGATTGACACCCTTGTTAGCATGTTCTCTATGATCATGAGTGAGTAGTCTCTTAGCTAGGGTTAATGGGGAACTAGGGGAATCAATCATGGGATTAGAACTATGCTTAAATTAATATGCTTTCATAATTAAATGTTTGTTTGTTGTGATTTCAACTTATGCACATATTATGTTTGATGAAATGCTAGACTATGAAACCTTGCATTTTTTTACCCATCTTTTATATTTTCAATGAGGCTTGTAAGATATAAGCCAACTCAAGCCTTGTTAGACCATGCATAGAGTTGAATAGGAAGAGACTAAGTCGACTTATAGGTGTTGTAAAGTCTTGATCGACTCGGCTCCGGGACCTAAATCTTTCTAGTAATTATAATATATACACTAACTCGATTCCATCACAATAATAAGTTGCTTGCATCTATTTGACAACATGTTTGTATGATCTATTACCATGATTCCCCTATAAACCCATGACACCCTAGTACCTTTAATCATTTGTCTACATCTTTTATTCTATTGTTTATTTTACTTTATCGCTTTCATTAGTTTAGACTCATCAATTTCAAACCCCAACAATTGTGACACTAGCATAAATTGAGATAGATAGACTTAGAACCCAAAGCACACCGTCCCGTGGATCGACCTCGACTTAACCATTATCTAGTTGTTTGTTAAGAATATAAATGTGTTTGATGGAGTGAACAACGACTCGCTCACCATCAGTGACACTGATCTTAGCAAAATCCACCCCACCCTCTTTATCCTTCCCAAACTTCTTTAAGGCCTCAGTCAATGCCTTTTGATGCTCAAGCATCTTGGCAATCTCATCAATACTCATCATCTTGGCCCTAGCATACAACGCAGATCTCTTTGGCGACATCTTTGAACTATATAAGAGAAGAGGTAAACATAAATGCACATCCCACAACTTAAAAACGCATATGACCTGTGCAGGACTTACTCTACCGAGCTCTCAATCCACTCGATCGAGTTGCCCACTTAGTCGATCCAGTGCTTCGACTCCAGAACCTGACCAGAAAGCCTAAAAAACCTCACTTGATCGAGCCTCTGACATACTCGATCGAGTTGACCTCGCTCGATCGAGTCCCATTACTTACTCGATCGAGTGCCCAAAAATAGTACACTATCCAGAAATGATATACACCCCACTCGATCGAGTCCCTCACCTACTCGATCGAGTGTCCGTCACTCGATCGAGTCATGCTGACTCGTATACTACCCGCATGCTCAACTCAACTACTTTCCAACCAACTATATATGTATATCTCGATATACATACGCATATATATAACAAACAACTTCCTATTTCACATGTTTCTAATAATCCACATTAGAAATCAATCATCATGCAATTCTATTATTCATATTAACATATATACTCATGTTACTTACTCACCTTTTACCATAACTTTTCCCATCCTCCACATGCATTCATCCACCAATTCACACAACATATTTATATATAGATATGCAACATATTTAGATAAACACATAACGATCCAAAGACACACCCCATAGTGACCGGTTCAAAGTTGTAGGGCGAGATTGCGACTTTAGGATGTCTCCCATGCCTTTGCATTAGATCCTAACAACTCCTATCCGGGTTCATTTTATTTTGACTCACTAGATCCATTGGGTTCATTAGTTACAGGTTCCAAAATCGTCACTCTGATACCACTTTGTAACACCTCCATACTCCAAGTGCCTTACCAGGACCACTTAAGGCATGGGAATGCTACCATCTCGATTACCCGAGGCAATGTATATCAAATAGACAATAAAGAAACATACTTTATTAATTAAGTTTAAAGTGATATAAGTCCAAAACCAAAACTATTAATACAATACAACTGTTCCAAAAAATGTTAATCCAGATAATGTAAATAAATGTTTAAGACACAGCGGAAGACTTCTTGACATCTCGTGGCAACTCAACTCAGCTATCCCATGCGCATCATCTCATACCTGCTCAATAACTTCTCATCATCCCCAAATGGATCACCACAGTTTTCAAAACATTTAAACGGGGTCAGTTATCATTTACATAAAACAATACAACAATCATCCAATCTCCATCATAACTAAAGTGTGTAGTCCTATTAAAATACCCATCTCAACAAGTATTCCACACCGCCAGTGGGGGACCGCATCCATTCCCACCTAAGCCTCGCTCATCTCATCCAAGCGATAACCCATGTTCCTAAATGTGCGCATCCCCTCTGTGGCGGGTTCCACAGAGGGCAAATAAAGGGCGTGAAGCCACTCCCTCAAGTGACTCCACTCACCCGAGGATGCACCTCGCAAACCAGAGACAAGCAATCACAACCAACCACATTATACAACAACAATTACCAATTACCGATTCCAATATGATACAAATCAACAACAATGATGAACCATCAACAATACTATGTAAACAATAACCAATTAAGGAAACCCTACCTGGAATAAGCAACCACAAGACCGTCACAAGCAGCTAATCAGTAATGTTCCTCTACGAATCCTACTCCTATAAACACATATGCATACAATTATCACCTAATCAACATAATACTCCCAAAACCCCCAAATCTACCTAATTAGGGTTTTAAACAAACTCAACGAAACATTATAAAAATTATACAAGAATCTTACCCTTGACGCGACGAACTCAATGGTGTAAAGAACACGACAATCGGACGATCCCAGCCCTTGGGATTTGCTAATAACGCGATGAACAATGCATCGAAACTCTTTTCTCTTTTTGAAAGGTTTTAGAAAAGTGAAAACTGATTAAGAAGGATGACGGAACCGTTAAATACTAATCACGCGTTATTAACAAAACCCGGCTAAAATAACCCGTAAGACCAACTTACTCGATCGAGTAAGTGACTTACTCGATCGAGTCACCCTTACTCGATCTAGTGTCACATGTACTCGATTGAGTACCCAACAGGCAGACTACTATTTCGTATGAAAACATACTTACTCGACAGAGTAAGCCCCACTCGATAGAGTACCAATAGACATAGAAAACCGTAGTATTATACTTAACCCATAGATGTAACTCCGATTGGCACAACTACCGCTGATCAAAATATGGCTAGAGGTGATGCTGATGGTGATGATGTGTTTGATGAGCCTGGTGGTGATACGGGTAGTGAGGTAGTAGACGAAGAAATGGGTCCTGGCAAACGAGCCAAGTTCGATAATACCCGACATAAAGATTTTGTGCGTTGGAATAAAATTCAGTAACATATTAACAGGACTTTGGTTCCCTCTACTATGTCGCCCACGCCAATTCCCGTCATCACAGGTAATCTGCATCCCATTGCTAATTATGTAAATTCTGCTATTTTTTCTCATTCCCATCAGATATTTCTTGTAGCTATTACAAATGATACCGAACCCACATCATTTAAAGAAGCTATACGAAATCCCAAATGGAAGAAAGCTATGGAGGAAGATATTGATGCTCTAGAAGCCAATAATCCTTGCTCAGTGGTAGACTTACCGGCGCAGAAGAAGCCATCGGATGTATGTGGGTTTACAAAATTAAGCGTAAGTCAGATGGGTCGGTTAAGCGTTACAAATCACGGCTCGTGGTTTTTGGAAATTATTAAATGGAAGGTGTTAACTTTGCTGAAACATTTGCTCCTACGGTTAAAATGGTCACGGTTCGAATATTTCTCACTGTTTCTGCAATAAATAATTGGGAGCTACATCAGATGGACGTACAAAACGCCTTTCTCCATGGGGCTTTAGCTGAGGAAGTTTATATACGTCTTCCCCTTGGATTCGGTCATGGGTTGAGAAAAAGGTATGTCATCTTCATAAATCCTTATATGGTCTTCGTCAATCTTCGCGTTGTTGGTATGATAATCTAGCAACGGCTTTGTGTGAATATGGTTCTCATAGTCTGTGTGATCATTCCTTATTTGTTTATCGTAAGGGTGATGTGGTCCTTAATATTCTTGTCTACGTAGACGATTTGGTGATTGCTGAAAATAATAGTGTCGCTATTACTGAATTAAAAATTATTTAAGTAACTGTTTTCGTATGAAAGACTTGGGCAAGCTGAAATATTTTTTGCGTCTTGAAGTAGCTCGGAATTCCAGTGGTATTTTCTTGTGTCAACAGAAATACACTCTTGATTTATTGACGGAAACAAGCCTCCTTGGCTCTAAACCTGCTAGTGTCCCTATGGAAGAGAAACATGACCTAGCTTTGTCGTTACAACCGTTATTTTCTGAGCCCACGAAATATCGTCGTTTGGTAGGGAATTTAATTTATCTCACTCTCACCTGTCCTGAGATAAGTTATTCGGTTCATATTCTCTCGAAATTGATGCAAGCTCTGTCTCAAGCTCATTGGGTTGCTGTTGTTCGGGTCGTTCGATATTTAAAGGGAAATCCGGGTCAAGGTATTTTTTTACGAGCTGACGCTCCTATGGTGCTTGAAGCTTATTGTGACGCTGACTACAATAGCTGTCCTGTTAGTCGTTGCTCTATCACCGCTTATCTTGTCTCTCTCGGTGGATCACCTATTTCTTTGAAGACTAAGAAATAGGCCACCGTGTCTCGATCCACTGCTGAATCAGAATATCGTGCAATGGCTTCTTCTACGTGTGAAATTCTTTGGCTCTGAGGTTTGCTTTGTAGTTTGGGTGTTGAGCATTCGGGGGCTGTTACTCTTCATTGCGACATGCTATACATATTGCTAATAACCCTGTTTTCCATGAGCGCACAAAGGACATTGAAATTGACTGCCATTTTGTTCGTGACGAGATTTTACGGGGTACTATTGCACCAACTTATGTTTACACTACCACTCAGTTGGCCGATATACTCACAAAAGCTCTTGGACGAACTCAGTTCCATCGATTGCTGGGCAAGTTGGGCATTTCAAATTTACATGCTCCAACTTGAGGTGGGGTGTTAGCATAATATTAGCATGATCTTATGAAATTAGTTGTTTGACTGAATCATGTGTACATATTATGTGCCTAATATTCGGGAGTCAGTTTAGAAAACTTTGGTTAGGTTTTCCTAGACTTTAGCTATCTATAGGTGTATATATTTCTTTGCCTTTGTACGTTTAACACACAAAAAAATATATTCACACAAATATTTTCTCATTCAATATAATTTGCTACAGTGACCTACATTGAGACTGTTAATGACAAAGGGTACATGATACGACAGGGGTATGAATGGCTCAGATATCATCAACCTAGGGTGAATTGGTATCATCAGATCTGGGAAAATTCGGTGATTCCTAAGCACTCGATAATCACTTGGATGCGCATGAATGGATCGGAGGTTGGAACATTAAAGCTAAACTTTTCAGGTTTGGTTGTTGTGATAATGATCTTTGTTGCATTTGTGGTTCAAAGACGGAAACACAAGACCATTTGTTTTTCTCATGTGAATATAACAAGAAAGTGATTCGACGAATTTCATAATGGAGTAAGTTGCCCATACGTGAATTGAATGTCATTCAGCAAGTCAATCGTCTCAATGGATCAAGCTTGAAGAAGAGAACACCGACAATCATACTCAATGCATGCTGGTATGCCATTTGGAATCAACGAAATAAGTGTATGATTGATGGAGTACTGATTCGGCCTGAATCCTTAATTAAAATGATTAAGGATGAAGTAAGGAATCGAATCAAGGGGAGAGTGTAGTACTCGATTGCAATGAAAGATCGAATCTGGTGAGAAAAACTGATGGACTGAGGTGAAATGAGGATAAAAGAAGAAGAGTTTGAAGTACATGAAGAGTTCATCTGGATTTGTTGGTGATACCTTGATAGGTGTCGATAGTGATATGTATTGAAATGATCCGGTTTTATCCGGATATACTCTTTTTGGTTGCGTATATATTATAATTACCTCTTGATTTTAATATAATCCACACACTATTAACCAAAAAAATAACAGTCCCCAACTAAACCCCACTTTTGAATATTTATGTATGGATCGTAGATCAGTGTTTAGGCCAAAATTACACTATTTGGCATGAGTTACGTGGCACGAGACGAGTGAGAAATTAAGTAAACAAATGGACCCATAACATGGGAGAGTCAGGCCCTTGGATCGCAAGAGGAGAAAATACAGGTTGTAGTATGATACACGACGGCTACAACTCGGGAATAGCTAAACCCTAACTTGGAGAAAAAGACAATTGGAATATAAACCCTAGTAGGCGAAATACTATAAATACGGGGAAGCCAACAAGAGAAAGGCATTTATATTCACTCGGCGGCAAACGAGACCATACTCACCCTCTTCAACATACATATAACAAACAATCCCATTAATGATTAGGTAATGATGACCAATCATTATTAGACCTGGCAAAACCAACATGACCCGATTGACCCGACCCGAAAAGGCTGACTTGAGGCCCTAAATAGAACTGAATTGCAACCCTCGACTTTACTTGAAACCTGAATTGACCCGACCCGACCCAAACATGACCCAGACTTTGTTGACAAAGAAATGACCCGATCCGAAACAACCCGACCCGAAAATGACGGACAAAACAAAACTCTAATTGAACAAAAAAGACCTAAAATGGCTAATTTAAAAGCACACTTAATAATGTTATTGTTAAAAATAAAGAATCGTTTATCAAAACTGAACTAAAAGTAGATAATAATACTAAACGTACTTTTTTCTGTCTTGATCATTGACCCGAAAATGACCCGACTCGCTTGACTTGAAAATGACCCGAACAACATACCCGAAAAACAACCGAAACCCGAAACGACCCAACCCGACCTTAAAATAACCTGATAATATGAGAGACCCAAACTAACCCGACCCGAACCCGACTCGGTGACCCATTTTTCCAGGTCTAATTCATTACCATATTAATTAGACCTGGCAAAAGTATACTGAACCTGAAAAATCGATCGAAAATACCTGAATCGACACCTGAAACCTGAATCAACCTGAATTCTTTCGAAATCGAACCAAAGTTGTAATATCCGAAATAGACCCAAGATCGAATGAACCTAAACTATTTCAACTTGAATTGTTTTAATCTGAACTGATATATATACCTGAACTGATTTCAACCCGTACATTGATGACTGAAACCTAACATTAAAGCCCGAAATGATCTGAATGTACCTAGGCGTCACATCTAAAGTATCTTTTTGCACGTGAGTGTTACACATTTGACGTCAATGAAATAATATTATATCATAGTTATACAAAAAACATCATATATTACTTTTTTTAAAAAAATTTATTTGTATTATATCCAATGTTTTTAATAAAGACCTAATGCCTTGACATCCGATCCGATTATGATCTGCTCTGAAGTCTGATATTGACCAGACTCGAACCTTATTTGCTCCGATATTGACCCGACTTGGACCTGAACCGATCAGAAATACCTACATTTGATTAAAAGTGGAAACTGAATCCAACCTGAGTTTAACCGAACTGAAATAAAAAAAAAAAAGATAAACCAAAAGAACCCGAACCGAAAGAAACCGACCCAAAACTTATCCGATTAACCTGTTTTTTACCTCTTATATTAATTACCACAATAACAAACCCAACATTACTACATAAAAATAAACCTAGATCATTATATATTACCATATTACCATACATAAATCATCATTCCATATCACATAAACATGGCCAAAACCAATCATAACTTAAATTGCTACAAACACATATATAACTTTGCCAAACCCACAAACAACCATTAACGTGCAATTTGTGTACCGTCTCCCCACTCCGTCTGTACGTACAAGAATTGAATTATTACCAAATGAGGAACCGTCCGTAATATATTGTATATATTGTACCCGGATAATCATATACTGAATTGACGGGATACCACTCCCCCGCAGTTTTTCCACATCGGATTTTGCGCGTCAACAATCTCTTGTGTCATTATTTCTTTACTTTGTCCTTTACTTTATTTACATCGTTATTCCGTCTTAGTTTATATACATATTCCGTCACAAATCACATATAAATTAACCCCCGATACATGGATAAAAAGAGTAGGTCACGTTAACCCCTCCCAAGACAAGATATTATTTTTGGTCAGTTTTTACCCAAACAGTTTTGATGCCCACAGTGGGGGCATGGTGATCGATTTCTATAGCCAATTTATTGTCAAGTCAATCATATGTTATCATGTATACTAGTGCAGAAGATTCTATCACTATTCAAGGGCTTGCAATTCTGGTCCCCGACTTTTCTCCAGAAGTCCTACGACAGATTTGGCCACCAGAACTCTCCCAGAGTTCCTCCAGAATGCTACAGTAGATTTGGTCCCCAGAATTCCTCCAGAGTCTTACAGTAGATCTGGTCGCCAGAATTCTTCTAGAGTTCCTTAAAAAATCAGCTGTAGATCTGGTCCTCGGAATTCCTCCAAAGTCCTGCTGCGGATCGGGTTGCTAGAGTTCTACCAGCCTCTGCCAGAGCAAGAATGATCAGTCCACCAGAAACCACTAGCAGGTGGATAGGAGCAATGTTCACAACAGGCGCGTAGATCTAGAGGAACCGAGGGGCAGATCAGGACCTCCAAAATATCTGAACTAGAGTTCCCTTGACATTATGCAGGTATTCTAGATGGGAGTGCACAAGCTCACTCAGGCTATCGAGAAGTTGTAGAGAGATAATCTGGAATAGGAAAAGGACCGGATAAACAGATCCCTCGGGAACTAGTTAGCAGATTGCATCCTGGTGGTGTAAAACCCAACTACACTTCCATGCTGACCAGACTGCAGGCTACGTCATGTTACACCTTATCTTGTGGTTCTGTTGGAGCTTAATTTCTTCCTACTGCAGGAAGTTCAGCCAACAGTAATCAGAATGACAATTTGGAGCCCTTGTCGCGCAACTCTAGTAATCAATAACACCGGAGGACATATTTACACATGAATGTCGTCAGGAGGTAACATATTTGGTACTATTCCGTCTATCCCTAACCCTCTTGCAGGATCAAAAAGTCTGGTCGATAGCTAGGAGGGAGGTAAAATATTAATACGGACAGGATAATCTGAACCACCTGCTATCATTTGGGGGCAAGGTCCAGTAAAAAAGGCTCCACGAATCAGGTTCTATCCACTACATCCCCTTTATGTGCTAGAATAGTATACGTGATAATAAGTGGATCAGAACTGTGCGACTTAACATACTAAGCCATGCCACAGAAACAAAAAGAGATCACAACAAACTTAGTCAACATGGGTAAGTTGGACCCAGAATGAACAGCGCTGACATGTTCGGAGCGTACATGTAACCTTCACCAACAATTGATTGAATTTCTTAACACTAACATGGCTTGTTTCCCATTGGTCCCTCGACTATATGATAAGAACCAGACCAAATCTAACAAGTACGCTGGATTCAATCAAGGCTAAATCAAAACAAGGGGGGTAAACAATAAAAATCATCCTGTTGGACCTGTCAGAGCTTGCAAAGAGACAACTGAGATATAAGAGATGTTATACAACAATAGAAGTGTAATGCTACCCTTTTCTAGTCCTTGAACACTCGGTCGAGTCGGCTATACTCGATCGGGTAAGTGTCTTGCACATTTTAGGTAGGCTACTGCCTTGGGTATACTCGGCCGATTTAGGTGGCACTCGTTCGAGTAGAGCGTACTCGGTTGAGTACTCGGCTGAGTGCCCGGTCTGGAGTCGTCTTGTCGAGCGGTTTTGATTTGAATTATTAAGGAATATATATTAAACGCTTAAGTCATCATTAAAATTTCATAATCATTTTTACAACCTAATTCACTCCTTAATTACTCTCATCAACTATCAAGCAAGGATCTATCATTTCAATGTTTGAATTTCGTAATTCACGCGTCTATTAGTTTGTAAGTCCTAGATTTCTACCTTTTTGCTTTAAGTCGATTTTGTTGCAAACCTTAGATTGGGTTAGTCTTTGGGAAATAGTTAATTAGTGACGGTTGTGATTAGTATTGTTTGGTTATCATTGTTAGGTGACGATTTCGTAGAGGAGCAGTTCTATCTCGCTTGATTGTTGTCTTTTAGATTTGCGAATAAGGTAGGGTTTCCCTACTTAGTCCTTTGTATGATTGTTGTTCATTGATGTGATGATTGTATGATTTTCTATTGTGATAATATTGTGGTGAGTTGGTATTATTGGCATTGTTGGTGTTGATTGTGGAGGCATTGTCGGAAGATGGTTTTCACCTCCATGTTTGCCTCTTATGGCTCCCGTCGCAAGGGGGATGTGCACATTAATGATCTTGGATCGCCCGTTGCAATGAGAGGGGCTTAGGTGGTAAGGCTGCGGTCTCCCACTGGCGGTGTATGTACCTATTGCGATGGGTAACCTGGCAGATCTGGGCCGCAGTTCTGATAATGTACTTGGAGGTTGGATATTGTATTGTTACAGTATTGAATTGGATGGTTTATTGTTGTTGTTGTTGTTGTTGTTGTTGTTGTTGTTGTTGTTGTTGTTGTTGTTGTTGTTGTTGTAGTTGTTGTGCAGTTGACTAACCCCTTTTCATTGTTGCAAAATCTGCGGTGATCCATTGTGGGATGGTTAGCAGATATCTAGCAGGTTTTGGTTGATTGAGCTTATCGTGGGATGGATGGGAGGATCGCCGAGTCTAGCTAGCTTCCGCTATTGTGTCAACATTAGATGATAACTTTTTATTGGATTTGTATTTCCAATTTTGGATTTTTGGTATTTTCGTTTGTAATCGACTAAACATCTATTTACTTTAACTTAACGTTCTTTTATGGTCTATTTGATATACCTTGCCACGTGCAACCGAGATGGTAGCACTTCCATTTGCTAAGGTAGGCCTTGGTAAGGCAATTTGGTAGATGGGGAGTGTTACAAACAGTTAACATCCAATCCGCCAACAACCAAGATGCTGACCCCAACAACTGTCACCCTCACAGCGTCAACAACCCGTAGGGAGCCTCTACGACGATCCCCTTCAGAGCTCGTAACCAGGTTGTATGTTAGGTAACGTCACAAAACAAAGCAAAACACAAAGGGCCAAATTCCCAACACTAACGTAAAAAAGTTCAAACAAGCTAGAGGAGAGATTTATTCTAACAAGATCCTCTCCTCAGCACCAGTAACACCAGCTTCACCACCCAACTCTGCTTGACCCTTTTATTGCAGGATCTGACCTTGGACCAGGACAACAGCATCCTTAGCAATAACATTTCCGGGTTAGTGACCTTACCAGCATCCAAAACTAGGTCCCCAGTACGCTGAGGTCTATTGGAGTAAGGGAAGCCTCGACCAACTGTCCCTCTCGTCTCACAGGTCCCCGCAGGGAGCAGGGGAAAACAAAGTAGGAAACTTAGGGTGAGAATAACTAAGAGGAGAATAACAACAGAGCCATCACCCCAACAGGACTAGGAGCCCTAACTCCAGGCTACTCCCTTGTACCCGACAACTCACGATTCACACCAGCTAACATTTTTTATAGTGGCTTCTTTCAAACAAACTAATTCTCTATGTTAGTCATCAGGCACTAGAATGGCAACCAGGGGCAGTTGTTGTAGCAACCCTTTCACCAGCGACCCTAAACAGGAGAACCCTGGCCCCCGTACCTGTCAGTAAACGAGGTAGCAGTCAGTTTCATACTGGTACCTAGAATATCAAGTCAGTAAGTCTCTGCTTCCTGTAGAAACTACGTACACATCACTTGAAAAACTGGTTCTTGCACTTGTAACAACCTTCTATAAATTACGTTCGTAAATATCCATGTGATAACTAACTACCCCCCTGAAAGTCATTATAAGTAAACTAGAGCAGTCAGGAAGAATGACCAATTGAACCACAGATATAAATGCTTACAACATGAAGTTAAAACCTAGAACAACCATTAAGTTACAGGCCCTGTTAGACTATGTACCTAACTTTACTCCAGCGCTCTAGACCCAAGTGGATGAAAACATCCCGACCTTGAGTAAAGATAGGGAAGACCAGCTTTGGATGCTAATACAGATAGAGCTTCCAACATTAGGGGAGCAGGAGTAGGTCTGGTACTCGGGTCCCCTACGAGGGGACCAAGAGAGGACCTGATTGTCCAAGCTTACAATGGCCCTGAAAGTCAGGCACCTGAAGACATCCAAGATTAGGCAGGTCCTCGGCCGTGGGACCAGAACAATGAGACAGACGCCCTTGCAACCCTAGGGGAAACATTCAGGCCAGGTATCTTATAAACTATAATTATCATATTATATGCTACAATCAGCGGTAAACGAAAAGGAATAAGGTTCATAATCATAGGCGTATACGATGCCCCCGAGGTAGTTTGTAAATTCATAATCTCATTAGTTTATTTGTATTTTGAATAATCACTGCATTGAGCATCAAAGGGTCGTTGGCTATGTCAACTGCCAGCCCTATCAGAAAAATCTCCTCCAGGATCGTCATGAGATCTCTCTACCAGCAGGAGCGGTCACTCAGGCTCCAGAACCTACCACTCCTCCTGTAGATCAAACCGCATCCCCTTCAGAATACACATCACTTCTTGCAGAATTCATTTGGCCTGGCTTCCTGCTGAAATCATTCTGCATATAGGATCAGCCTTCCTACTTGTAAATCAGGCTAGCCAGCAGGACAGGTCACTCCGCTTGTAGGGCTAATTAAGTTAGTCTACTGCAGATGCAGTAGATGACACTACCAGTAGAGCAGCTTTCTAGAAGATTATCGAGGATCAACTAGAAAATAAGGTGTTCAGTAGTTGATTATCCATTATATTATGTTGTGATCCTTGGTAGGGTATGAATAAACGACTTGGGAGCAATCCAATCAACGTACCGCCAGTGTGTAAAGTTCCAGGCACCCTGAATATCCAAGAGACATGCAGCAACAAGGATGATGCAAAACACATTCTCACAATAGCTCCGTGAAGAAAAAATCATAACAATACATGCTGCAACTAGTCAGGTCCCCCGGGGATAAGAATAAAAAATAATAAATGATAAACAGAAATGAATGAGCTCCATCAAGTAGGTAAAATGATACTACTGAAGGAAAATGTTAAGAACCAATAGGTACTCTATCGCCTGCAGGTAAAAAGTGAACAAGAGTCCCAGACTATTTTGCATGCCCTCCATAACAAAGCTGTGAAAGTCATGCAGGGGGCAAAGACTACATTGTCCGCGGGGCAACCAGAAACCAACAGTACGATTGACAAGACAACCTGAAAGGAAAGTTGAAAGAAACTGGGGGCAGTAAATCAAAATCAGGTTGAACTAATCGCCAACCTGAACGAAATAAATAAGACAAGGACCAGCTATCCTCCGGACAGATTGTAGCCAGGACCTGTTAGAACCTTCATACAAGGACCCAGCAAATATGGTCCCTAAAAACGGAAAGGAGAATACAATCCCCCTGAATGGAATACAACCACCTTGACAGGTGTATAATCTCCTTCTTAAGATCATAACAGGTGTAGAGTATAGTTGGAAATGGGGTGTACATATTGATGGCCATGCAAGGTCAGATCATACACAAACCATGGAATATACTCCACCTGGAAAATACTATGTTTGACCAAGTGTGGGGACTTTAGTGTAGAGAGGATGTTCTCAGCAGTCTCCCAAAAAAAAAAAAACTATGTTAGTATGCATATACACTTTGTTTTGCCTTTAAATTTCATAGAGTGCATTTTGTTTTGAAACTTTTTCACTTTATTTGGAGTATTTTTGCCTGTTTTGTGTCAACTACCCAAGTTGTGTATTCTATGGCTTCCTGGATCCAATGGTTGCTCTGGAACCCGATGAGATAACACCAGGTATTATTCACTACTTGGTTAGTATTTTGATTCTTTGTTTTCGGTTTTTGGAAGAAAGACTCTAAGCCCTAACCTCAATTACTCGTCAGATGTGATACGACAGGAGTTTTATCTCCTGAATGCGGAGTGACAGACACACGGCAACCAACATTCCCAACCTAACTCCTAAGGGACATCCTCACTCGGCGGGGAGACACAATATGATTGCAGGGATAACTATGGCAACATGTGTCATGCAACGCTCATACACATCCTAGAAAGACACTAAAACGTACCTAAGATATGCCCCTATTTGGCTCAAATTGGTTAAACACCTTGCGTCATGAACAAGGTCAATATAACCAAAATACGTCCTACTCCCCTGAGAAGTACTCAAAATATTCAAAGTTTAACTCTACTCCCTGGGCAGAAAAACAACAAAAGTGTTTGGAAATACTTACAAAGACTTGCACCATACAGGGCCAAGTCCCCAAAACCAACAAAATAATAAAACTTAAGAGAGGCCTAGTCCAAGACAATCCTCTCATCATCTTCTGCTTTCTCCCCTACATGCTTTCGTTGACACTCCAAGATCCGCTTCAGCAACAACATCCTCAACAACAACATCCTCAGCAACAGCAAGCCCCACAGAGGAGTTGACTTCACCAACATCAGGCATTAGGATGCTCAGAGCTGCAACGTCTGGGAGCAGGAGAGAAACAATTTTTTTGTAAAAAAAGGAAGAAAGCATGATATCAAGCAACACCAAGAGATGAAGAGGAAAATGTAAGAAAAGGTGTCAGATAGAAGTACATACCGCGAAAGCGTTCACCACATCTGTATCTGCTATGTCCCCAGGATGTCCCCAGGATCCAGCTCGTCATACTCCTAGATAGTAGAGGGAAGAAGGAACGACTCCATGATAGGCTAGGTGGGGGCCAGATTAGTGTCGTCATATCCCATAGGGACACGGATTCCATAGCTGCCCTCACCGATAGCAGGGCTGGACGGTGGATAAGGATTGAGGCACGAGATGGGAGTAGCCTCCACGGTTTGGGGAGCATGACGAGAAGCAGTTTGGAGAGCAAATGATTCAGGAGTAGTTCGGAAAGCATATTCAAGATCCCTTCTTTTGGCAGCAGGGGCAGAGAAACTGTTAGAGGCCTTTCTTTAAGCGTTCTCAACCAGATCCACAAATTGAATAAGCTCTTCTTGCAATATCGGAACCGAGAACATTCCAAGACATCCTAGAAAGACTTAAAATACCTAAAGATATGTCCTAAATTGACTTAAAACTCACTCTTACCCCTTGGGTAGGGACACATAGTTATCATTATTCAAAACATGTCTTGTCCTTGTAGGCAGAGATAAAGTGTCTAGGCATGATTGACATCGCATTTACGACATATAAGGGTCCACAACATGTCTTGTCATTATGTCTACCTGCATAGTACATTAGAGGGTCCTTGTAACACCCTCATCTACCAAAGTGCCCTACCAAGGCCTACCTGAGTAAATAGAAGCGCTACCATCTCGGTTGCCCGAGATAAAGTATATCAAATGGACCATAATAGAACGTTTATTAAAAGTACAAACTGTTTAACCAAACCAAAACTGTTTACAACTCCGAAAAGAAGCCAAAGGAAAAGCTAATGTTTAAGACAACAACGGAAGCTAGCTAAAGAACATGTGATGACTCTGCCCCGTCCATATCCCGCGAGCTACATCCACATCTAATACCTGCTAAACCAACTAATCACCATCCCCGAATGGATCACCACAGTTTTGAAAACAATAAACGGGGTCGGTCAACTGCATAATGAAAATAAGAAATCACAGATACACAATCCAATCCAAAATGTAGTAACCATCCTCCAAACACCAATAGTAACCAGTAACCGACTACACACAGAAATGTATAGCCCTGCTGGGTTCCTATCACAATGGGAAATGATACGGCCGTGGCAACCCTATCAAAAATAACCTAACCGGCTCTAACTTATGTAGCAGAGGTAAGTCGGCTATCATATTCCACAGGGAGGCAGTCGCCAAAATTTGACATGGCTGTCGCAACCCTATCAAAAATAACCTAACCGGCTCTAACTAATGTAGCAGAGGTAAGTCGAGTATCGTATTCCACAGGGAGGCGGTCACTATCTCGTTTTTATTTATTTTTTCTACGGTCACAAATTGGGGGGGTTTTGATTTAGTTGTTTTAACTAAACTAATGAACTAAATTTAAAGCAATAAAAGAAGCAACAATAAAACTAATAAGAAAGGGAAATAGAGTGTGATCAAATAGAGAAAAAGATGCTAGGATGTCGGTTCACCATGTTATTACGCAAATCAGCTAAAGGTAAAGTCAGTCGGTATGATGTGAGAAAGGTAGTGGAAAGGTCCTTCCAGTCCGCTATCTGCCCTAGATACTTCCTAAATAGCTTCCGCTTTGATTAGGGTAGTCTATTGATCATAAAAGGTCTTTTCATTCCAATCTTCCGATCTAGGTCTGAATTTAATCGGGTTAATTAAATTAGTTGCGTGCACTCAACCAAGTAATCACTGTTATATTGCTATGAAACAATTCTCACATTAAAACCTCCTAAACTAATTAAAGCATCATTGTTTTACTATCATGGCTCTTCTAATCTCAGCAATAAGGAAATTAGCTACTCATAACGATGGCAAAACTAACAACGATAAATAAAACTATAATAAACATGGTATAAAGATGTGTAAACGTGGGCCCACCTGCACACCCGGCCAATCTGCGGACGTACAGCGATCGGCGGCGTAAGGAATGCTTTCGACCAGATCGTTTTAGATCGGTCGGTTTCGTCTCGGCAAGGGTCTCGAAACGATTGAAGATGTTCGAAATCGCCACCAAGCATTTGTGGGATGTTTGGAACCCGTTTGAATCCACTTTATACCTTGGTCAAATGAAGCACAAAGTAGGTTTTGACATAGGTATTAAAGATAAGGAATCGTCCCTCTTTAGCATCCTATCTCTAGAATGACCCTCGTATGCCCTGGACAAGGTCGTCCACTATCCAAAGTTTCTGAGTAAGAGGTGAAGGTACGTATTAGGAAGCCCTTTAATCAGACACCTAATCCCACCCGCGGTAGCGGTCTCTACTGATCGATCTTGGTGGGTTGAATGCAAAAAGTTAATAAAATGGTTTAAATGCATGAATGCACATCCATTAGTTTAAACCTAACATGTGAGAGCTTTCTATGTCGGTTGATTTAATCCAATTATCAAGTATAAAATGTCGAGTTGGACTTATGGTTGATTTGCATGCAACACGGAAATTAAACATCCATTTACCGAATTAGGTTTATGGTGCATAACGTGATCCATTTGTCTTAGTAAGGCGTTTTGCAAATACGGCGTTTGAATGAGCAAATTAGTCATCTGATCCGTCCTATATTCGGGTTAACCGAAGTCGGGATCGTCCTATTGGCGATGCAAGAGGGTCTCCCCTGGTTTGAAAAATAGAAAAAGGAGTGGCCTGTTTAGGCGCGGGTCAGTCAACGATGGAATACGTGTTCTAACCATTGGAAAACGTTTATAAAACGTGTTGAAAAAGGGGTATTTGAACCCGTTTTGTTTTGAAAAGGCCGTTTAGACCTTTTTTGTGTTGATTTGAAGAACGAGACTTGAATAATCGTCATCATTTTGATAATATTCGATGTCGGGTTCGACTTTTTAAGCTTGACATGAATAGTTTTGAAAATGATTATGAACTAATTGTTTTAAGTTCATTTGATTATAATTAGTCAATATTCATCATCGTACTCGGGTTAAAATCCAACATGGTATATGGAACCAAGGATGACTTTGTATTGGTGACTAATACATTTGTTTGAAAATGTAAATAATTGAAATAAAAGGCTTTAAAGTACCTTTTAAAATATAATTAACCAAATATTATCACCGAAACACGGATTAAACCATCATGGTATTAGGAACCAAGGGTGAAAATTGTTTTATGGTTAAAAACTTGTAAAAATGATTTGAAAATACTTGAAATGGTAAAAACCGATTACAAATATGAAAATGAAAATAAAGGAGATGAAGAGACCAAAAAAAGTTTGGACTTAAGGTTGGGCAGGGTCCTTTAGGCGCGAGCCTATCTGCTACGTAAGTAGCCTCTACCTCAACCAAAAGTCCGGTTTTGGCTCTTTCTTCCCATGTGTTGGACCATGTTATGTATGATTTAGCACGTTATAGTCATGAAACATATGAAAACATGATAAAAGAAGATTTTTACACCCTCATACTTACATGCTAGGCTTATGGCAAGAAATCGACGTATGTGTATCAACTCGTTTGGTCGAAAAACTCGGTTTAAAACCATTTTGGTAAGTAAAAAGAGTGTTTTGTTAAGTTTAGTGATGGTGTAGTGGTCGGGATGGTCGGTCAAGTGATTTAATGCACGATGACGGTACCAAAAATGTGTAAGGCTTGTGTTTACGATCGGTAAGTCGTAAACACGTGTCGGATTGTGACTTAGGAAGTCGAGTGAGAATTTTAAGGGAGAAAAGAGGGGGCAGACACTTGCGTAACTCTCAAATGGTTGCATTTGAGGGGTATTTATAGTAAAATGAGTGGTTGTGTGAGTTTTGAGCGACGTGGCCACCTGGGCTGCTCAAAGAGGCGCGAGCCATGTCGCACGTCTTCGAGGTGTCTTGTCACTATCACACGAATGCAATCATGATTTGTTCTATCCTAGAATTTGGATGAACATATTTGGTACTTGACTATGTAAGATTCTGGGAAATGTTAACATAGAAGCATTTAAATGGTTTGTTTTTAGTGTGTGACTCGGTTTGACTCGTTTTTGGAGTCGGGATTTGAATTTTAAGTCGGTTTTTAGTCCGGTGTCGGTTTTGACTCTAGTTAGTGTCATTGCGACCCCGTCGTCATGCATTAAACACTCCAGGTACTTTTGAAAGGTTTTGAAATGTTTTATTTTCGAAATCGTTTTAAGTTTTCCGACTTAAAGTTGTATACAAACTGTCTATCAAAACGCTGCGATTCCAAAGCATGTTGTAGTCCGATAATTATCGGGTGTTTGTTAGAGTCTCAGCAGATACTGGGTATCTACAGAGCCCCTACTTTGACTGAGGCTTGGATAGGGCGAAAGTCAAAGTAGAGCCCTCAGGTAAATCGAAGATTACAACCTAGAGACCCAAGCAACGTCGAGGCGGCTCGAAAGGATTCGGGCCTAGGACCTGCCGTCGGGAAGGGCGACACCAAGGCGGCTCAAGGGTACGAGCCAAGGACCTGTGGTCGGGAATAGTTTAGAGTCTGTCGACTGTCTGTGCGGGTCGTTTAAAGTCCGTTAGACTACGTACAAAGGTTCGCCAGCTATAAGAAGGAGTCATACCTGAGGCATCTTCGGGATATGTCCTTGAGTTGTACATTGTTTGAGGATAAAGGCTCGCCAGCTGTGTGGAGGAGTCGTACCTGAGGCATCTTCGGGATATGTCCTTAACTTGTATATTATTTGTGGACAAAGGCTTGCCAGCTGCTGTGCGTATATGAAGGGGCTCGCCAGCCGCTGCGCGTTGTAAGGCTTGCCAGCCATATGTGATTGTAAGGCCCACCAGCCATAATGAAGGGTCGATTGATCGACCGTGGAAGTAGCCGCGTTGGATGGGCTTGTTTTGAAATAGCGGGCTTCGCGAGGAAGCCCCAGACATCCTGTTGGGGAATCTCGGTGTTTTGCATTGAATGTTTGTAGGGATAACGGGCTCAAATCCTGCTTCCTGCTTGTTTTTTTACACAGATGGGGCTTTTGACGTCACCGTGGAAATAGCGAATTTTTGAATTTCACCATTATTGTTTTCGAAATGACGATTTTTTTTGCCGCCGTTGACATTTGAAGGAATAGTGAGTTTTGAATTTCACTATTATTTTTGAAATGACGGTTTTAATCGCCGTCGTTCGAAATTTGAAGAAATAGTGAATTTTTCACTATTATTTTTGAAGTGACGGTTTTAATTGCCGTCGTTTGAAATTTGAAGAAATACTGAATTTTGAATTTCACTATTATTTTTGAAATGACGGTTTTAACTGCCGCCGTTTGAAATTTGAAGAAATAGTGAATTTTGAATTTCACTATTATTTTTGAAATGACGGTTTTAATTGCCATCGTTTGAAATTTGAAGAAATAATGAATTTTGATTTTTCACTATTATTTTTGAAGTGACATGGCAGTTTTATTCGCCTTTGTTGAAATTTGATAGTTTGGGTGGGGAAATTGGGCCAAAGCCTAAAATTTCGCTGGAAAAGCAAGGGGAGGCCTCATTGAGGCGTGAGCACCTTGGCGAGGGAAGGGAGTGATGCGTGTCTTTTATATGATGTTTTATGACACGTCTATCGCGTACCTGTCAAAAATAACCAACTGGCTCTAACTAATATAGCTAGGGAAGTCGGGTCGAATCCACAGAGAGGTAGGAATTTATCGGCTGAATTTAAGTTCGTCCAAGTAACCAATTTGGGGGTTTATAAAATGTGATTTCTAAACTAAGAGGATAAGGAAAAGAGAAATAAAAGGAAGGAGTTTAACAGATAAAGGAGAATAGCTAAGAGAAACGGTTCACCATAATCATCTGGTCGAGTAATCTAGGTCCCAGGTCAATGCAGTACGGTCTAAGGGGTAGCGAACGTCACTTTTCTGTCCTTTATTCACCCTAAAGTGTAAACAGTTTAACTTTCGCCCTCGCTGCAATACTCTATTGTTCGCTACTAGTCTGCCTCTTCCAACCTTTCGGTCCAGGTCAAGGTCCACTAAGAATAAGGGTCTAACTGCGTCGACTCAATTAGGCAATTACAATTAATTGTAGCATTTAAACAACAAAGACGGCACCAGCATTAACCTAGTAAATCGACTACTCTCCCTTCATATTATGGATCCCCTATAGTCTTAGCATAGGGAAATTAGCTACTCATAATTGTCGGACTAACAATTACAATAACCAAATAATTAAGACTAAACATGATGATGAAATTAATAAGAATCCGATTGAACGATTATAAAACAAAGAGAAGAAGGATTTTAAACAGTAATACGATTAAGAAATAAACTAGATTGATAATACCGAATCCGAGTAGCAAAGTGTAGAGAGTAAAAGTCCAAAGAATCGTGACAAAAAGTGGCAGTGAAATCAACCAAGTGAAGAGATGAGTAACGTAATTACTCCTCTCCAGTCTTATACTAAAACTCACTCTCAAACCTAATCTATGGACTGATTACAAAAGCCCATAAATAATTAGGCGGAAATTAACTAAAACACACGACACCACTCGATCGAGCAAGAATAATCTACTCGATCGAGCAATATCATCACCAAACCACTCGATCGAGTAGATGTGACCCACTCGATCGAGCACCACTAGCATAAACTCCTCGATCGACCCCTCAAACAGCTCGATCGATCAATCTTGAGTGTATAAAGCATTCGATTGAGCAGTTAACCACTCGATCGAGCTACATAGGCACGTTAGACCTTGAATTGCTTCCCAAACTCGGCTCATGCGTCTTCCAAGTGTTAGATTTCCAAGCTCCAGCTCCTTATTTTCCATGAATGCATGCAATTGGGACAGTTAAGGCTCGATTTAGCTTCTCTTCAGTCAATTCCTGCAAATTACAATAAACGGACCAAAGTAGAATATTCGGGGGTATTTGTAGCCAGATGCTACATAAAAAGCACAGAAATGCGTGTAAAAATGAGGTGAAAACCTTATATAAAAGACACGCATCATTTTACATCCCATTTTACACGCATTTCAGAGATCATTCATGTAGTTTATGCTACATTTCTCCCTAGTTCCGTCTACTTCCGTATTTTTGTACATTATTGCAGAAATGTGAAGAATCCAGCGGAAATCGAGCTAAATCCATCCCCGAGTATCTTGCATTGCATTTGACGTGAAGTATTCGCTTAAAGAACGAGCTTGGTGCGTAATTCAAGGCCCAAAAGACAAATCCACGAGATTATAGAAGTCAAGTAGCAGCTCAAGCGGTCGATCGACCAATGCCATCAGTCGATCGACCAACCCGCGGTTCCGAAGTCAACTCTGTTGACATCGAGGATCGATCGATCGACCGCCATGCTCAGTCGATCGACCAATCTGCTATCCCAAACGAGAATTAAAAGTCCGAGGAAGCGCAAGCCCATTGAGTTTAGGTTTTGGAAATAAAAGTTACGTATGTTTGCTATATAACGTAACTCAGAACACCAGTTTTAGGGATCCGATTTTTATCCAGTTTTTATCTAAGTTTCACATTCAGTTTAGAATATCATAGTTAGGGTTTGGAATATTGATTGCATCGGATTTTCATTCATACTTCTAATCATTCCGTTACTATTCTTCTGCAATTCTCGGTATTCTTTCTGTTCTACTTTCAGTTCATCTTATTTCGTTATTAGTATAGAATTGTTAGTTAGAACCCCGAGCCGTTTTATCGCTTCGTGTTAATTGTTTGTTCTACTCCTTTTAGCATGAATTCAGTAGTCTTTATCGTCAATGTTATTGTTGTTTTTATCAGTACTATGAGTAGCTAAATCAATTGTGCTAGGATGTAGGCGAATTATGGCGTAGGCGGCGTTGTATTAAATTAGACTGAATCGCGTGTTCGTCGATCGACTGCCATACCCGGTCGATCGACTGACCACGTGAGGTTACCTTTCGTTTTAATTGATTTTAATGTTGTGTTTAACGAATCGAATGCATGCGACCAGTTAGATGCTTAATTTATAACTGACCCATTAGATTGAAAGATAGGGACAGTTGTTAGACCACCAATTAAAATGACTAAACTGTGTTGAGATCGAATGATAGGTATAGTTTAGACCGTTAGTCACTTTTCAGGACGAGAGAAGATCAGTCGATCGACCGCCATGCTCAGTCGATCGACCAATCTGCTATCTCAGATGAGAACTAAAAGATCGAGGAACTTGAAGCCCACTATGTTTAGGTTTTGATAATAAGTGTTACGTATGTTTGCTACATAACGTAACCTAGAACATCAGATACGGCATCGAGTTTTTATCTAAGTTTCACATTCAGTTTAGAATATCATAGTTAGGGTTTGGAATATTGATTGCATCGGATTTTCATTCACACTTCTAATCGTTTCGTTATTATTCTTCTGCAAATTTCGGTATTCTTTCTGTTCTACTTTCAGTTCATCTTATTTCGTTATTAGTATAGAATTGTTAGTTAGAACCCCGAGCCGTTTTATCGCTTTGTGTTAATTGTTTGTTCTACTCCTTTTAGCATGAATTCAGTAGTCTTTATCGTCAATGTTATTGTTGTTTTTATCAGTACCATGAGTAGCTAAATCA
This sequence comes from Silene latifolia, assembly GCF_048544455.1. Classification (NCBI taxonomy): domain Eukaryota; kingdom Viridiplantae; phylum Streptophyta; class Magnoliopsida; order Caryophyllales; family Caryophyllaceae; genus Silene; species Silene latifolia. The sequence goes on along the minus strand of NW_027413133.1, from coordinate 57,523 downwards.
ATTGTGCTAGGATGTAGGCAAATTATGACGTAGGCGACGTTGTATTAAATTGGACTGATTCGCGTGTCAGTCGATCGACCGCCATACCTGGTCGATCGACTGACCACGTGAGGTTACCCTTCGTTTTAATTGTTTTTAATGTTGTATTTAACGAATCGAATGCATGCGACCAGTTAGATGCCTAATTTATGACTGACCCATTAGATCGAAAGATAGGGACAGTTGTTAGACCACCAATTAAAATGACTAAACTGTGCTGAGATCGAAAGATAGGTATAGTTTAGACCGTTAGTCACTTTTCAGGGCGAGAGTCAGTATTAGTGATATTAGGGACCTATAGCGAGATCGAAAGATGCTATCTGTTAAGAGTGGACCGAGAGGGCCTCTTGTTTTCCCGCCTCACTTGTGTTTGATTCAGACCGACTTAGTACGCTGCCGCCGAAGCTGTAATGAACCGACCATCCTAGTACCCCTTCTTTATCTGTTTAATCCATCTTTTTAGTTTATTGTCTTTATTTATTCTTAGCTATAGACCAATTCAACTCAACCCCTACACTCGTTACCTTAGACTAGAATTAGACAGCTAGAAATTGCGTCTGCCTCCTTGTGGTTCGACCCTGTTACCACTAGCCTAGGTTAGTCTTAATAGGAAATTATAAATCTTATTTTTGGTACTCACAACGACGGGTATCAGGGAGCTTCCCTTTTTTTCTGTAAAAGACGCGAGAATGGGAAGCTCCCCATTCTCACTTCGTCTTCTCCATTTCTTCGACAAAAACAAACCAAATCGCCATTGTTGGTCTTCTAGCTTACTTGAGTTCGTGCCATTGTAAACATGCCATCTCAAGGTATGTAATTCCTCTTGAATCCATTTGAATTTGTTGGTCTTTTTGTTGATTGAATTAGGGCAAAATTATATACCCTTAAAAATCGAATTCGGCGTTTTTGATTAAGCCAATTTCGAGTGAAATTGATGATTGCATTAGGTTAGAAACCAGTTTAGGAGTATAGGGGTGCTTTTAGTTTGCGTTTTGGTCCCCGTTCCCGCTCCTTATGCTCTAAAAACGTGAATGCGACAAGGAAACCATCTCATTTCACAATGTCAAGTTTGTTTGCTTGAGTTGTGTGCCCCACTAGGTTGCATTGTAGTCGGGGAAGGCCGTGTTTGCCATTTTGGACCTTTGTTGGGTATTGTGGGCAAAATTTGGAATTTTTGTCTTTTGTGACGGTCTTATGTCTGCCGAAATAAGCGCATGTTTGTGCTTGAATTGAGTCTGTTTGTTTTGAAATGGACCTTATTGGTAGTTTAGGTCGCTTTGAGACGTGGTAAAATCACGTTGCCTCGTTTTGTTCGTATTTTTGAAATTTTGACCTTTTTGCGCTCAAATTGGCGTAAGATTGCCCTTTTGAGTCGTAGAAAATACCCCATTGCATCGGGAATGTATTTTGGGTTGTTGGCGGACCTTGTGTGGGTCTTGAGGTGCCGTTTTTGGTTGTCGTTGTTTTGACTCATCTTTTGTTTGAAAAGAAGGGCGAGTCGTTTTTTTTTGCGTTTATGTAAATTGTTTTGTTTGGTTGGGTTTGGGCGGGATTGCCCTTGTTTTGTTTGGCGGGTTTTTTTGGATTCGTCCATTTTGTGCAGCCGTAATGCCGAAATTTCGGCTGACATTCTTTGTTTGACTTTGGTTGTAGGGGAGCGTTCGGGACCTACGGGGTCTGTCGTTGACGCCTTGGAGGAGGAGGATGACCCGTGAGGAGCAGAAGTGACCGGGGAGGCTGCCAGAGCTGAGGTGGTGGTAGAGGATGCTTCCGTAGAGGAGGGGAAGCGGCTGACGCGACCGACTTGTCCTTTTCATTGTGACTCATAGGCAGGATGGTTGATGATTGGAGGTCAACACCGGGGTGGTGCGCCGCATCATGGTTTTTGGCCTCTTTATCATCCAAAGTCTTTCAGATACTGTCTTCTTTTTTGTCGTGGAGTAGGAACGAGGTATTACCGTTGTGGGAACCACCTCCGCTTCCGCTGTTACTCCTCTATTTCCCGTGTTTCTCCTTTTATTTTCCGATCGGAAGGATAGGGAGTGCTTAGTTCGGTAGGTGGCAGATAGTCCCCAGTTCGTTGTATTTGGCCCACGTCTGTATGATAGATCTCTGTACTAGCTCCTGTTTGTATGGTCAGTCGTTTGTATCATACGTGTGTCGATGTATTTTGCGTGAGGCGGTTTGTATATATATGTGTTTTTGGATTGTGGTTTATTTGTGATTTTCGGCTTTTTTGTGTTTTGTTTCAGATAAGCGCTATTGGCTGTCAGTTCCCTTCTGCGTCGCACTAGTTCCTGCATCATTAGTGTAGAAAACAGGCAACAAGTAGCACGTATGCATAAATGTAAACACGTAAAAAGGCATTTGATTGGAAATGAAGTTAACCGCGATGACTCGAAGTTAAAATTGATATTTGAAATGGTATTTTGAAAATTCCGCGACAAGTCGTCACGTTTGGACTTCTCAAGAAGAAATGATTTGAAAATCGAACAATTAACTCGTGTAGGTTATTGCGAGTGTATTTGGTTTTTGATTTTTGTGAGATCAAGACTCGGATTTTGAAGAAAACTTACGTCGTGTTATCAATTTCCAATATTTTGTGGAAAAAGCGAAAAAAGCAAAAAAATTTCGGAATTTTGACTAACATGGAAACGATCCATCGTGGATCGGGGCGACTTGCCCTTCCCCCTTAAAAAAAGAGAAAAACCCGTATGTTTAAATCTGCGTCATGGAAACCGTGTCGGATTTCGTAAACTGCGAAAATAAGGAAATGTGAGTGTGAGGAAACACAAAACATCTTGGATAGGCGCAATCGTTCCGGCGGGAGGTTTGAGGTGTGAGGAGAAAACACAACTTGAAAGGGACAATTCAAGGGGGGAATCCTTGGTGAAAATGCTATGGTAGCATGACCCTTGTGCACGTAGTTGAGCAAATGGTGCATGGTAGAGATCCATCATGGTTGGTGCATGGCGAGATCATCCAAGCTTTGGACAAGAAGGGCTCTTGTGGAGAAGCTCCCTCGTTCGGATCTCCAAGGATCCTCCAAGTGTGGCTATTGAAGAGGCTAAGGTATGTAGAGCCTCCGGTTGATTCTTCTTCTAGTTCTTTATGTCACCTTACCATGAGGAAGAAGTTGTACTCGTATAGCTTTGCTTCCACCGAGGCCTATTGGGCCGCAAGATTGGCGGAGGAGGGTGGTCCTCATATCCGTTGAGTGGTGCCATGGTGGCACTTGAGGTCCTTAACGGGGTTGCCCGCTTCGGGTGCTAGTCCTCGTTCTTTGATGATGGTGGGGTTGAAGGTTGCTTCCTTCATCTATCCCGAGAGGCTCGTGAGGCAAATGGGGCATCAACAAAAGGTGCCCACTTAAGATACCCTTGTTCAAGAGAACGTTTTTCGAAACTTCGAGCTCGTGGAGGTCTTCGAAAGGTGGTGGGCCACTTGGCCGCTTTGGGAGGTACCAAACCCCGTTGCCACGACATTTGTGACTCCCGTTTATGTCAAGTGGTCAAGAGCCCAAACCTTGGAGGAAAGGTCCAAGTCTCGTAAGGACAAGGTTGTTGACTTGAAGTATAGAGAGGTTGGCAAGGCCAACCATGCCTTCTTTGAGGACTATGTCGATGGAGCTATCCCGGATGTGATGAGGCCACCAAAGAGGAGAAGATCGGGTCCCAAAGATGTAGTGGCCCCTGTATGGGCTCGTTTTGGATCGAGCATGGTGTCTTGCAAGAGACTGGAAGTCGTCGCCTTAGTAGATCCATTGAGGATCCGTTCCGAAGAGGATGTTCATGCTAGGCGGGCCAACAAGTAGAACAAGGCGAAGATGTACCGCGAGGGAAAAGGCAAGGGTAGAATGGAAGAGTGAAGACCTCCATTACCCACTTTATTATTATGTTATATTAGTGTTATGAGTTTTTATTATGTTGTACTAGCTATGTTTTGTGCGTTTTGTGCTAGTTTTATTATGTGAGGTATCTTAGTCGATACCTTAGCTTTGACAAGTTGTAGACTTGCCGAGCTTTATTTGTTGTTGAATTTGTAATCCTTCCCATTATTAATTAAATAAGAGGATTGCTTGTGTCAATAAAAAAGTGAACGCTTGTTTCTTTCATCCATTTGTAAAGGCAATTCGGCTTGAATTATCCTAAACAGGTTGCAATTGGGCAATGGGATTTTTGTAGGAAGTCAGAAAGGCTTTTTTTGTATTTTTGTGGGAAAGGGAATGTTGCTCTCTTTGTTTTTTTGAAAGTTGATATGGGTAATGTTTTGTATGTGGGTAAACATAAGGAAAAGTTTTTTTTTATTATGGGGATGGTTGTATCCTTCTTGCGTAAGAAAGGACTGCCTACGTATCCACCTGAAGAGGTGAAATCAAACCATGATCGTAGTTCGAAATGTTTTGTGAATTTATTTTTTTTTTGTGGTTGTATCCCTCTTGTACAAGAAAGGACTGCCTACGTATCCACCTGAAGAGGTAAAATCAAACCATGCTCGTAGTTCAAGGGTTTTTTGTTTTAGTGCAAATGGATGTTGCCTTTGACAGATCAAAGAGGATTCGAAATAGGCAAGGTGTCGCAACATAGACTCGATAAAACATGAAATTTCAATTCAGAACGCGTTTGAGGAACTTGACTTGAAAGGGTTAAGGCGGTCGCTAGCTGGAAAACTAGGGTGAGGTTGTTGGTTGCTACGGTTCAAGGATAGTATTTCTTGAGTTGGTCTACGTTGGTCGGGTTTGTAAAATCCTCCCCGTCTAGGTCACTCTGTCTCACTGCGCCCCCCAAAAGTATTTTCTTGACCAAGAATGGCTCGGCCCAATTGGGTTTGAATTCCCCTCTCGGATCGACGGGTAATGGTGCTCGGACCGACTTGAGGACCAAGTCGCCTTCCTTGATCTTTCTGGGTTTAACCTTCTTATTGAATGCCCGTTGTATACATCGTTGGTATAGCTGGACGTTGTGCAAGGCGTTGAGCCGCCGCTCGTATAGAAGTGCGAGTTGTTCGTATCTTCGACGGGTCCATTCCACCTCGGGTGTGGTGCTGTCGGTGTTCGAATGGAGGTTCGGTAACCCAAGAGTGTGAATGGGAGTTTGCTCGTCCAATCACGGTAATTTTCTTGCATTTTCTTGATAATGGTGACAAGAGTTTTGTTAGCTGCCTCCACCGCTCCGTTGGTTTGGGGACGGTAGGGGGATGAACGATGTCGTTTGATCTTGTATTTTTCCAGCAAGGCCTGTGTTTCCGCCCGGAAGTGAGAGCCTTGATCGCCGATGATTTCATGGGGTACCCCATATCTGCAGATGATGTTGTCTTAGATGAACTTGGCCACTTGTTTGGCGGTCAAGACTGCATATGACCGTGCTTCCACCCATTTAGTGAAATAGTCGATGGCTACGAGGACGAAGCAATGCCTCTTGGTGCCTATCGGGTTGACTTTCCCGATGATGTCGATGCCCTAGGTCGAGAAAGGCCAGGGTGATGTCATGGTGTATAAGAGGGATGGCGGTATGTGTTGTATGTTGGCGAAGATTTGGCAATTGTGGCATTGTTTGACGTAGTTACGACAATCGGCTTCCATGGTGGTGCAGTAGTAGCCTAACCGCATGATTTTTCGGATCAGCATCATTGCGCTCATGTGAGGGCCACATTCTCCATCGTGAACCTCTCCCATGACTTAATTGGCTTTGTGATGGTCAATGCAAAGGAGGAGAACCCCTTGGGGTGTTCTTTTGTATAATTGGTCTTGATTCATCACGAATTGTGATGCAAGTAAACGGATGGCTCCTTGTCCTCTTAGATCAGAGTTTGGAGGGAATTCATTTTTTGTTTTATAGTCGAGGATGGCTTGGTACCAGGGTTCATCATGGTTTTCTTCGTCGTTGTTGATTGCACAGATGTGACCTAGTTCGCTCCTTCTCTCGACACATAGGGGCATTGATGTCATGTCGTCAGGTATGTTGACGAGAGCGGCAAGTTTTGCCAGGGCATCAGCAGATTGATTTTCCTCTCGTGGTAAGTGGAAGTAGTCGACTTGGTCGAAGAACTAGACCTCTTGATTGACTTTCGCTCGGTAGGGAGCTAAGTCATCACTTTGGATTTTCCACGATCCGGACACCTGATTGATGATGAGCGAGGAATCACCATGGACCCTCAGTCTCTTGATGCCAAGTGTGATGGCTGCTTGTAGGCCGATGAGGCATGCTTCATATTCAGCGGCATTGTTGGTGACGATGAAGTCTAGCTTGACCGATAACGGACCATGATCTCCCTCTGGTGATATTAGGAGGATTCTTACCCCGAATCCTCTCAGATTAGATGCACCATCAAAGTATAGGTCCCACGCATCGGTGTCGGCACAAAGGATGTCTTCGTCAAGAAGTGACCATGTGTCGGTCGTTGGATCCTCATTGACGGGATTTTCTGCTAGGAAGTCGGCGACTGCTCCCTTGATAACCTTGAGGGGTACGAATTTGAGATCAAACTCGGATAGCATGAGTGTCCATCTAGACACCCTTCCGTTTAGTACGGGTTTCTTGAAGTTGTATTTGACCGGGTCTATCTTGGAATAGATGTGGACCGTGTAGCTGAGCATGTCATGTTGCAGCTTCTTTGTTGACCATACTAGGGCAAGGCATGTCTTTTCTAGTTGGGTGTATCTTGTCTCATACTCAATGAACTTTTTGCTAATGTAGTAGATGGCTCGTTCTTCGCCGTCGACTGTTTATGCTGGCATTACTCCCATGGCTGTGTCGGTGACAGTCAGGTATAGGGACAAGGGAATTCCTTGGTGAGGTGGCATGAGGACAAGAAGTTTGGATATGATTTCCTTTTATCCTATCGAAGGCCTTTTGATAGTCGTCATCCCAATCGGTGTGATCGGAGGCGCGAAGCTTCTTGAAGATTGGTTCACAAATCATGGTGAGTTTGGCTATGAAGCGGCTGGTGTATTGAACCTGGCCGAGGAATCCCCGAATCTCTTTCCCATTCTTACGCAGAGGCATTTGTTGAAGGGCTTTGATTTTGGTTGGATCAATCTCAATGCCTCTTTTACTGACGACATGTCCCAAGAGTTTTCCGGAGGTGACTCCGAATGCACATTTCTGAGGATTTAGTCTCATGTTATATTTCCGCATACGAGCGAAGAATTTCCGAAGGGCGTTGATGTGGCCGTCCCATTCTTTTGATTTGACGATCATGTCATCGACATATACCTCTACCTCCTTGTGCATCATATCATGTAGGAGAGTGGTAGAGATTCTTTGATAGGTCGCTCTGGCATTGATGAGACCAAAAGGCATAACAGTGTAGCAATATGTACCCCACTATGTAGTGATTGCAGTCTTGTGCATGCCTTCCTCATCCATTTTGATCTGGTTGTACCCGGCATACCCGTCCATGAATGATAGGAGAGCATGCTCAGCGGTATTGTCCACCAGGATGTCAACATGTGGCAAAGGAAAGTCATCCTTTGTACTTGCTTTGTTCAAATCCCTGAAGTCGACGCAAACCCGAATTCTTCCGTCTTTCTTCGGTACGGGAACGATTTTCGCCACCCAGTCCGAGTATTCAGACACTTTGATGAACCCGGCCTTGAACTGTTTATCCACTTCTTCCTTGATTTTCAAAGCCCATTCAGGGCGCATTCGGCGTAGTTTTTGCTTCACGGGTTTAGCTTCGGGCTTAATGGGTATCCTGTGCTCTGCAATTTCTCTGTCGATCCCAGGCATATCTTTGTAGGACCAGGCGAATACGTCCTTGTATTCGTGTAGGAGGTCCATGAACTGTTGTCTTTCCGATGGGTCAAGGGTTGTTCCTATCCTAAGTTCTTGGGGTGTGTTGTCGGTGCTTACGTTAATAGGTTCGGTCTCCTCAACGATGGGGGTCCTAGTTTCCCGTTTGTCAAGTTCTTTGGCTAGGTGAGGTGGGTAGTTACTCAAGTCAAATTCCTCATAGTCATTCCGAATTGTATTGCAGTTAAATTGAGACGAGTCATAACAAAACTTAGCGTTCATTAATTTGACTCGAGCGAAAAGCTCGGAGAGGACAAATATCACATGGTCAGTCAGAGGCGACATAGCAGACAAGGCGGCCGCTGGAACAAGCTCCAGGTTGTCACCTTCGATGGGAGGGGGGACGACCCTAGTTGACTCAGCCTCTGAAGTAGCCACAAGCTTGTGATAAAACAGTGGGAAGGGGACCTTGACTGGGACATCAGGAGTGCTAGGAGCTAAGACAGACTCTAACTCCGACTCAGACTCAGATTCTTCATCACTTCCCTCTTCGAACATAGGGCCTTCTCTAGTTCTAATATTGAGAATGCGGCCTTGACGATCGTCCCACTTGGCAGTTTTCCTCCAGCCATGTGTAGCTTTCTCTAGGTCAGCATCTGAGATTAAGGCGGTGGTGTCAAACTGGTTGTCCTTCAGAGCGATGTTGATGATGTCCTCATAATTGAGGTGCTTGATGTTATCCTCTCCAAATAGGAGAGTGACAGCTTGTCCGTCGAGGCATGGGGATGATTTAGACTCGGTTGATGCAACTTCGGTGTTGTTGGAGATGAAGTGGCAGTCTTGGAAGACTTATACACCCGAGTGCCTGACCTTGGCCACAGAGTCATAGATCGGCTCAGGAAAGCCGTGGTAGAGCTCAGACTCTCCTTCGGGGACAAAGTATCCATTGAGGGTCAAATGATAGGGACGAAGGATGACTCCGTTCTTCTTGCGTTTACGAGTTAGTATATTCATCTCCTGAATATCTTCATTGGTAGGTTCATAACCCAGCCCGAAGGGGATGTTGGGGACCTTAGCCTGTTTCAAGGGAGGTAAGGTGCTCTTCAGCGGATTGTGGGGTAGACCCGGGAAATAACCCTGACACATCAGAATACGGTTGACTGTGAGGTTGGCAAATGGGTCACAATCAAACGGCGTTGATTCATCAGTTAGGGCATTCACAGCTTGGAAACCCCACATTTCATTGTCGTCCTCCTCAATGGCTTGGGAAGCTAATCCCCTTTTCATGAAAGCTTTGATCGGGGAAGCGGAATTGTGATCGTCTTCCCGTTGAAAGGGACCCTGATTTTCTGATGAAGGGTTGAGGTAACCGCCTTGACGGCGTGGATCCAGGGACGTCCCAGAAGCATGTTGAAGGAGGCGTCGATGTCGACTACCTGGAAATTGGTTTGCCTTTCCAGTGGCCCAGTTGCACCGGTTAGAGTGATAAGCCCTGCGACCTTATGACGAGTAGCGTCATTAGCGCGTACTCCTTGATTGGTTGGGGCCAAATCAGCTTCTTTGATTCCCAGTTTATGAGCTTTTTTGAGGGGAATGACATTAACTGCGGATCCGTCATCCACAAGAACCATGGGTACATTCTTTTTGAGGCACTGTACGGTGATGTACAGGGCCATGTTGTGGTTGGCTCCGAAGGGAGGGATATACTCATCAGAGTAGATGACCGAGTTGTTCAGGTCGGGGACATCCCTTGTCATGTGTCCTACTACTTCTTAAGGAGAGGAGGTAGAGGGCACAATCAGTTTTCCGAAGGCTTGTAGTAGAGCTTGCGATGCTCGAAGGATGTAGCAATCAGTTGCCAAATTGAAATTTCGGCTTTTTCTTTCTACAGTTGTTTGAGGATCGAATTTTCGGGAGCCTTTGGTTGAGTGTCCACGTTGAGGACAACCTGGTCGTTCGTTGTTAGAATGACCGTTGAATTGTTCAGGTTTTGATAGGGACGTCCAGACCGAGTGAGATGACCGATCTATTTTGCTTGTTTCTCTTTTCCTGGAACTATATAGATATCCTCAGCATCATCTCTCCAGATACCATTGACTTCGGGATCTTGAGGGTACCTTGGAGGGGTATTCCTTGGTGGGCAGTTTTTGTGAGGGAAATTTTTTGTGAGGGTAATTTTTGTGAGGTTGATTATTGTGGGGGTAATTGTTGCGGGGGTAATTATTGTGGGGTGCGTGCCAGAATGGTCGCGGGAGCAATCCTTCTTGGTGAGGGTAGTTTTGGGTGCTTGGGTAATCCTCCTGATGTGAACATTATTTGCGCACATTTAGTCCCCTAATTGAGCCTATTTTGCATACTATTATAACATTCGATGGCCATTTTATCCGTCAAAACCTTCCTATTTTCTTTTCTATCGCATTTCATATGTTTTGTAGGAAAGGAGATAATAAGGCGGAAATTCCCGTCTTTCGTGCATATTTGGAAGCTACTTGACGATACTAGATGGACTAGTATGAAGAGGAAGCAAGGACTAAAGACCAATCCCACAAGAATAAAATGGAAGTGAAGAAAAGGGTAGAAAAGAAGAAGGATTATTGCTGAGGAACAATCCGAGCGGATTGTCCACTATCCGCCCATCTCCTCACAGCAGAATCCGAGCGGTTTCCTCCAAAGACGCTCGGATTGCACCACCGGAATCCGCCCGGATTCTCTTGAATCTGCTCGTCTTCTACCGACAGAATCCGCCCGTCCTCATTCCAATACGCCCGGATTCTTTCGCATCATAATTTCGTCTTCTCCAAGCTACAAAGAAAGAAGCCCTTCCTTCGAAAAATACCGGAGTCTCCCTGCTCAAATCTCAAAAGTGTAATTACTAGTTTAGCCCTTAGTTAACCCTAATGCATCCACCTAATTTCCACTATGAATACCCCATTTGTAATAATCAAATCATAAAGTTTTATGAGAGATAATCAATCTTTTTAGCTAGAAAAATCCTTCCTTAGATTAGATTAGGAGTAGATTAGAATAGATTACTCTTTAATCTTTCCACAAATTACACATTAATCTTTCCATAATTATTGTTCAAGTTTATTATTCAAGTTCATCACTTTTGGGTAATTGAAGATTATTGGGTTATTATTGGAGGATTGACAACCCTTCATCAATCAATCAAGTTTCTTCTATTATTCTTTGCTTTATTATTTGGATCATCTCAAGTTTGGTATAAATCCTTTACTCTTTACTCTTTATTGTTTATTTCCTCATTCTATTATCATGTTTATACTTGTTGTGATGATTGACACCATTAATGACATGTTTCCCATGATAATGAGTGAGTAGTTTCTTTAGCTAGGATTAGTGGGTAATTAGGGGAAACCAACATGGGATTGATTCATGCTTAATCTAATATGTTCACATGATTAAATTGCTTGCTTGTTGTGATGTCAACTTTATGCACATGTTATGTTTGATGAAATGTTAAGCCTATGAATCCTTGCATTTTTACCATCTCTTATCTACTCAACTTGACTTGTAAGATATAAACCAACTCGAGTCTTGTTAGACCATGTATAGAAGTTGAATAGGAGGAAAGTAAGTCGACTTGTAGGTGTTGTACAATCTAATCGATTCGGCTCCGGAACCCAATCCTTCCTATGAACCGTAAGACATAAACCAACTCGGTTCCTCCCCAACATTAATTGCTTGCAACTTTGTAAACATGTTTGTATGATCAACACCATGAATCCCCTATGACCCTATGATATCCTAGCACTTTTAACCATTTGTTTACATCCTTCCTTTTATTGTTTGTTTTACTATATTGCTCGCATTAGTTTAGACACAACTACAAACCCAAACAAATTGTGACACTAGCATAAATTGGTATAGATAGACTTAGAACCCAAAGCACACCGTCCCATGGATCGACCTCGACTTACCGCTAACTAGTTGTTTGTTGAGTATTATCAATGTGTTTGATTGGATGTGACCCGACGACATCACCCATCACCTCCCTCGGGCGTGGTGTTGGAGGATTGAAAATCAGTCGTTGGTAGGCGTCGTCCAATCAAGTAATTCTTTCGGAGAGACTGGCTATAGCCTCCTCAACTTGTTGGAACATGGCAAGCGTGGTTGCGGCGCTGAACACAAATACCCCGTCCGAGGCATCCTTCTCCAGGGCATTCACCTCGTCATATATTGGTAAGATGAGGTGTGAGCAGTCCAAGGTCGGCTCATCATCGGAGATGGCATGGATTTCCAAAGGGTTTGTCTTGTTGTTTGGTTTTGTTGGTGGAGGCAAAGTAATTCCCCTTTCTCGATCATGTCCTGAATGACGTGTTTGAGCTTGAAACAGGTTTCCGTGTCATGACCTTTCCCTAAGTTGTATTGGCAGTAGGCATTAGGGTTCTAGAACCGGGATTTCTTAGCATCAGACTGGTCCGGGGTGGGTCCGATTGGTTGTAATTTGCCTTGGTCCATAAGCCTTTTTAGGGCGCTTGCATAAGTTGACCCTATGTTGGTGAACACTCTTTGAGGGCACTCAGCTCTCTTGGTGGTAGGCTCGAGGAGGTTGACCTCGTCAATTTTGTTTGTCTGACCATAAGGGCGAGATCTGGTTGATGTGGATCCGTTCAAAGGTCGTCTTCAATGCGGATTCCAAGGATTTGCATATCCTGGAATGTCTTGATGTTTTGGTATCTCAGCAAGTTGGCATATACCGGGCGGAGATTGTTGACAAACTTTTCCACCAAAGTTGACTCGCTCGACTTGCTGACCAACTGAGTGCTTACTCTCCTCCAACGGGTTACGAATTCGGTGAATCCCTCCTTATCCTTTTGAGTTAGGGCCTCAAGAGTACGGGTATTGGCTTGGATTTCGACATTGTCGGCATATTGCTTAGCAAATTCAACTGCAACCTCATCCAAATTCAACTGCAACCTCATCCCAGGTAGTGAGATTCTTCGGGTCAAGGGAGTAGTACCATTGGCGAGGGATCGGTTCCAAAGATGATGGAAAGATCCGGGTGAAGAGTTTCTGTTTGACCCCTTTTATGGCCTTGTAGTCTTTGAAGGCTCGGATGTGATTGAGTGGGTCCTCCACTCCCTTGAATTTGGGCACATCAGTCAAGGTGAAGTTGTCGGGTAGTTGATCCCCAACGGGTTCAAAGCTTTGATTGTTCTCAAGGTGGATGTTGTTACCCCGGGCTAGGAGTTGTTCTTCCAAGAGCTTGAGCCTTTTCTCTGTTTCAGTCAAGGGCGGAGTGTTGTGTTCTCCAGTTTCCTTGTTTTCCAGGGTGTCGATACGGGTCTCGACACGGTCCAGGGTGACCTTAAGAGCAGTGAGTAGGCTGGCTAGCTGAGCAGTCGTAACATCTCTGTTGTCGTTGTTGTTGGACGAAGTTGAAGATGGGGCCATGGTTCTGAGGCAGAAAAATGACTCACATTACAACTCAATCCGACATGGTTCGAAGACTGAACGCAGACAACACAAAGGACGGAACAAAGATCAGACTCAACAAGACGAGGGTAACCGTGTGTGGTACCTCGGTGCTGACTGGATTTGTAATGTGACGGTGTTGACCGGACTTTGACTCGCGTCCAACATAGTGACGTGACGCCGTTGGACGAGTCTTGTGGTGAGACGACTCATAAGTAAAGACCCATAAGTACGTTTGTTTCGACTCGATAGACACGAGGCGGAATTGGAATGGTGGACTGAAGTTTTTGAAAATAGAGATTTTCAAAAAGATTCGTTTGTCGCTTTATGGACGGCTTATGAAGATAGGGATCTCCGCAAGTCGGTCAGTTGAAAGGGTCGTCTTAAGTTTGTTTGAAAAAGACGGTTCGAGTTTGAGTCGGCTCGGAAAACAATGTATTGCTTCCCAACATGGGCTTTGAAATTCAAAATTGTATGTTTTGAAAATCGGGTTTTGAAAAGGTCTCGGGGACGGTGCATGGTCCTCGGGATCTCGAAAGTGTCTCGAGAAAAGGGTGTGTGCTTTTCTCGGGTTTTGAAAGAGCCATTGTCGGCGCGAGACGGGTTAAAATCCGTGTCTTGACGCGGCGATTATAGCGGCGTAAAAAGGTGTTCTGAAGTGGTTGTAAAAACCGAGTTTGAAAATCGTCAGTACGACGGTCTAGAAAGGCGTGTTGAAATGGTTGTGGAAAACCGGGTTTGAAAATCGTCATTACGACGGCCTAGAAAGGCGTGTTGAAATGGTTGTAGAAAATCGGGTTTGAAAATCGTCATTACGACGGCCTAGAAAGGCGTGTTGAAATGCAATGGTCGGCGAAAGACCGGGGTTTGAAATGGCCATTATAACTGTGACACCCTCACAAATTGCGGAAAAGTAAACACGTAATTCTAGATGCATGGATATGTTTGTAATAGGTTCATTATAGTAAAAACCTGTAATTTTTAAAACTTTTCCTAAACCATTCACAAACATCTCCAAATTTAAGAGTGCCAATACCTGCAAAAGCTAATAAACTAATTTACATAACCACGCTAAAGACACGGGGATATAATGATACAAACCAAATATGAGAAAGGGAGACATATGTCCCTAAAATGTATGTGACATAAAAAGGGTTTAAGGGTTACAATAAAATAAAACCAATCTAGGTCCCAAGGTTACTTTGCTCGCTAGCTCGTCCATGTACCCCATATATGCATCACCTACCTGTCATTCGCATTTTATACAAATACGAAAGCCACAGTCAGTGGGGAGTAACTCCGAGTTCTCCCAGCCACGAAATGTCATAATTAATGTAACATGTAAACATAAGAATATGAATATGAATAACACATAGCCTTAGCATATAGATGCTAGACAATCGTGCTTATCATGTGAACAACAATATAACAACACATAGTCCTAGCATGCGAATACTAGACCGACTCATACTACACTATCATGTGAATCACATAACATCCAGGAATCCAAACTCTATCAACCATAGCCGGCTTGCATCTCACCTTCTATGATTCATAGAATCACCATACAAGAAAGGGCAATATATCAAAGACAGGCATAAGTTCTTAGTCCCGTCAATAGTCACTTTGTAACTCAAGTCTATACCACGAGGTAGGGAAGGTAATCGAACCGGTATCTTGGCTCAGCGGTTACTATTAAGAAAACATGGCCAAGAGACAACACAACCCTAGCCTAAAATCTGCGCAGACCTAGACATGCGGATACACACCACCGCACCCAAGACTCACAACTTTTTTTAAAACAAAGTGAAGTGAGTACCCTAAGGACACCACCGAAGGGTTGGCTAGTACTTAAGCTGACCCCATACTATCAAAATAAGTATAAAAAAAAAAAAAAAAAAAAAAAAAAAATTTGAACTAAAGGTTTTGAAAATATTTTAATGTTTTTCACTGGTTTTAACGTCAATTAGTGTTAAAGCTTGTTATTGGAGACGTCTGATAATTAGTTTTATCATTTGTTGGTGTAAAAATGTATTTTTATGTCTTTGAATTGGAATATGGATGTTCTTGAGTGATCGCCAAGAGTATCTCCGTTCCATTGAAAGGACACTTATATTTTAAGAAGATCAAGATTTAGTGCCTATTGCTGAGGATTGAAGATTGTTCAACCTTTGAAGAATGCATCTACTTCCTTGAAGATGTTTCTCGTTCTTTTTGTATCTCGCCTTATTCTTAATCTCTTGGTGCTTATCCTCCTTCTAAACTCCCTTCAGTTTTACTTTAAAAGCTACGCTTGTACTCCTAACTTGTCCTTTGTTCCTTGCTAATCCTCCCTTAACGCCATTTGATAGTACTCTTTCTTGTGAGGAATGTTGACCTTGGTTGGAAATTATGACCTTTGAAGGGATTGTTTGTGTTTGACCCTTTCCTGGTTTTGAGAGGATTTGATGTTGGAAAGACTTAGGTAGTGTGATGAGACATACTTGATGGTTCTTATACCTATAGATCCTTGATAAAGTGAGTACGTTGGATTGGGGGATTTTGTGTGTCAAGTGTGAGTTGCATTGGTTACTAAGGTTATGGAACATGGCATTGTTGTTTATGTTTGGGATACTAGTGCTTAGTGCTTGACTTAAAATGGATGAAACTGAATGGTGAATTTGAGGATATAGGATTGACTAAGTAGTCGAGTTTGTGATTGGCTTCCATAATCACTTGGGATATAAGGGTTTGATAATGTATATGTTATCATGTGGGAAATGTTAAATTGTGGATTATTTGTTGGTTTTAGTGAGTGATATTGATTACTACTTGAGGTATGGTATGAGAGTGAGAGTAAGCTACATTATTGGGAAGTTTTAGCACTTGTTTTAATAACTAGAAAGGGGTATGGTTGACACCAATTGTTAGGTTAAAGAACATAGTTTCAATTTATGGTTTTAGGAACTTTGGGGTGATAAAGTATTGTTACAATTAAGACCTTGTTTCTTGGGAGTTTGATGGTAAGTAAGTTTTAGGATGTCAAATTTGAAAGAATACTCCTTGGGATGTTGATGACCATAATGGATTGGTGATGTGATTTGGTATTAGTTGGCTTTTGAGAGTTTTTGAGTTGAGAGAAACTTAGTATTGAGAAGAATTTGTTAACCCTATAGTTGTATAGACCTTGAGGTCGCATTGAGTACTTGAGATGATGGGAAGATGTCGTAGTGAGAGTGTAGCCGAGTGTAGTTCCGCTTTTGGGAATCCTTGATAAGTAAAAGGATAGAGAAACTTGAGATCCTATTGATTTTTCAGATTTTGGGGTTGGTATGTTACTACCTTGTTTTGAAATGAGAACCTTGTGGAATATTTGAGGAACCTTCTCTTGGAGTTTAGAGCTTGGTATTGGGATTCTTGATTGAAGGTTTATTTTTTTTTTTTTTTAGGAACCCATAGTTGTCACTAGTTGGATACGAATATAGCTTTGTTGGAAGCCTTGACCTTAGGCTTGTGAAAGTTGTTTCTGGATGTTTGAAGATTTGGAGCGATGAGATCACACTTATAGTGGAGTACCTTGTTTCAGGGAATAGATTAGGATGAGGTAACATAAGCGATTGAGGAAACCCTTGGGAGTGATGTGGTTATGAGTTTTGTTGTTAGGAAGTTTTCGAACCGTTTTGAGTGATGTTGTTGTTTGAGATAAGAGCGTCTGGCGTTTCCTTGTTGTCTATTTCCCTTCTTCCTTGATCATGAGCGTTACCGCTCATACCTCTCTTCCTTACTTCTTCATACTCCTCTCATAAGTTTGATGTTGGTAACCTATGAAACTCCATCTTTGACACCCTTTTAGGTTCGACTTCAAATCTTATCCCTAGGAAGTTCATCATACCTCTTTTGTTGGTTAAGCTTGAACCCTCTTAGCATACTTGTATCTATGATGTCTAACTTACTTTTCATTTCACACAATTTCTAAATATTTCAAACTACCATTTTTGGTTCGTTGCTAAAAATTTATGTTACCATTACAAAATTTTCCCTACTTGTAAAGATTTGGAAAATGAAAATTCGATTAAATTCTCTAATTGTTCTTTGAGCATAGACTTCTTTATCATGATTTTAATCTCTAAACCCGAGATTTCTTTAAATTTTATCCAATTTCTGTTAGCTTTGATCTATTTATGACTTCTTTGTCAAAGTTAAATGTTACATTTTCAAGGATTTGACTCCCATTTGGCTTTAAAAGTGAAATCTTTATTTCTATTTTGGCTTTTTGCAAAAGAACATTTGAGTATATTACCTTTCTCTTATTTTGATATATACAAATGATTTGCCTTTTGACCTTATCTTTGATTTGGAATGTGATGTTCTTGAATACGTAACGAGAACACTTCCGTTCCTCTGATGAGAAATCTGTTCTTTTAAAATTTTATTTGAAACTTTTGAAAGAATTTTGATTCTTACGATAAGTGACCTTTTAAATGTTTTGGTTACCGATTCCAATTTTAGTTTTATTTTTATAACCTTTCATTTATACTTTCAAGTTTCGAGGACGAAACTTTTTAAAAGATGGGGTGATTGTAACACCCCGTATTTTATTAAGTTGAATAAAATTCTTTTAATTGCTATTTTGAATTTAATTACATCATTTAACGATTTATATATATATGCTTAGCTAATTAATTAATTTCATCATAATTCGATACGTTAATTTTAATAATCATTAACAAGTTTATTTAAAGTTAGTTCGAATTTATTGAAGTTAGTTCGGGTTTATTTATTTAATAATTCCCGTTTCTTTACGAGTCCTTATGAAAGTTGTTTTAAGTAAACCCGAGATGGATTTTGGGAACAAAACCGTCCAATTAGCTATTTTGAACTTATTTCACTAAATTAGCAATTTTTATTAATATCCGTTAGTTTCGTAAAAATCGCTAATAATTCCGATTCAAGCGGATATCGTATTATTTCCGCTAACTAGCTGAGTTTATTTTATTTTCACTCATTAAATTTATTTATTATTGATTCCGTTTTATTACTGAAACTTTTACTTAAATCGGTTAAATTTAACTCGAAACGGTTTTAATAACGATCGAAGTTTCTTAACGACGAAGAAAAACGTACGTATAATAAATAGCAGTGGCAGTGTCACGCCTCATTTTCATCCCCTCACGTCTACTCTTCTTCTTCTACCTTCTTTTATGTTCTTTTTTTCTCCTTTTCAACGTTTCTATTTTTAATGGATACCGACGATTCATTTCACATCCGTTTTCAACTATTTTTGTTCCATAGCGCTCCTCTCGTCATTCTCGTCATTCCGATGTAAGTAAAATTCATTTTCGTTATGTATTTTTACAAACCCATTTATATTTTTAGCTTTGTTTATTATAAGACGGTTGTATGTACTAAAATAGACGGTCTGGTAGAATATTTGTTAGTCATAAATGATTAGTTCAATCGGAAAAAGGTAACGGTGATAGGTTACTCGAATTATTTATAATACTAGCTATTATATTTCCTATTGTTAAGTTAATTAGTTGTAAGACGGGTTAAAAATAGCTGCTTTGGTTAGCACGAGAGTTTGGGATATTAGCGAGAAGGATTGAACGCTCACAAGCTTGGGCTTTATAAACACTAATATTGTGAAGACGAGGATCTAAACGATGATAATCATAAGGCTTTGGCATTATCAAGGTGATAGTTATCATAACCAACTTTACTGATGTTGGTATTTGTGATTAATTACGTGGAATTGGGATTTTGGAAACAAGTTCTCATATTGAGTTATTTTATTGGAATTTATGTTGGTAAGTAGGACTTTTTGCCCTCTTAAGGTTAAGTGGGTGTCTTACTTGACTTATGTGGTGAGTTTTGGGTGGTGTGGGCTAAAATATTCAAGCTGGGACTAGCTGTGACTAGGTCCTAGGTGAGTATTTCGGCCTTCATCATAGATAGGTCTTTATAGTCTCTGACGAGTATATGTTCACTGCTTGATAGCCTTTGTGTTCCTGACTAGTGGATGTTTATCCAAGTTGGGGCATGACCTCAGGTACTTATTTTGATAGTATGGGGTCAGCTTAAGTACTAGCCAACCCTTCGGTGGTGTCCTTAGGGTACTCACTTCACTTTGTTTTAAAAAAAGTTGTGAGTCTTGGGTGCGGTGGTGTGTATCCGCATGTCTAGGTCTCCATGATTTTAGGCTAGGGTTGTGTTGTCTCTTGGCCATGTTTTCTTAATAGTAACCGCTGAGCCAAGATACCGGTTCGATTACCTTCCCTACCTCGTGGTATAGACTTGAGTTACAAAGTGACTATTGACGGGACTAAGAACTTATGCCTGTCTTTGATATATTGCCCTTTCTTGTATGGTGATTCTATGAATCATAGAAGGTGAGATGCAAGCCGGCTATGGTTGATAGAGTTTGGATTCCTGGATGTTATGTGATTCACATGATAGTGTAGTATGAGTCGGTCTAGTATTCGCATGCTAGGACTATGTGTTGTTATATTGTTGTTCACATGATAAGCACGATTGTCTAGCATCTATATGCTAAGGCTATGTGTTATTCATATTCATATTCTTATGTTTACATGTTACATTAATTATGACATTTCGTGGCTGGGAGAACTCGGAGTTACTCCCCACTGACTGTGGCTTTCGTATTTGTATAAAATGCGAATGACAGGTAGGTGATGCATATATGGGGTACATGGACGAGCTAGCGAGCAAAGTAACCTTGGGACCTAGATTGGTTTTATTTTATTGTAACCCTTAAACCCTTTTTATGTCACATACATTTTAGGGACATATGTCTCCCTTTCTCATATTTGGTTTGTATCATTATATCCCCGTGTCTTTAGCGTGGTTATGTAAATTAGTTTATTAGCTTTTGCAGGTATTGGCACTCTTAAATTTGGAGATGTTTGTGAATGGTTTAGGAAAAGTTTTAAAAATTACAGGTTTTTACTATAATGAACCTATTACAAACATATCCATGCATCTAGAATTACGTGTTTACTTTTCCGCAATTTGTGAGGGTGTCACAATAACAGCGCAAAAGGGTGTTTTTGAAAGTTTGAAAATGACACGAAGGATTTATAATCACATAACACATAAGCACTCGCAGTTTCATTATATTATGCATAATACTGACACGGGTTTTGGCTTAAAAGGGTGGGTTACACAGCAAGCAATCAAACCCCGATTTGCAAGAGGGATACCAATCCAAACAAAATGTGTAAGGAGGGTGCCCTAGCCTCGTGCTCGAAGGTGATGAAAGCTCTTTGACGAAATAGAAATGTGTAATGTCAACGATATACTGGGGATAAGAAAACTCACGCCGACGGGACGAGCCAATTGGTCGAAAAGGGTTAGGTTATGGGCCCGGACAAGGAACCCGACCGTGACTGTAATATTAATTAATGCATTTCAACCAAGACCTCGTTCGAGTCTCACCATCTAGGGATCACATAGACACAAGTGTCCTAGTTTTCCCCAGTGGAGTCGCCAATCTGTGGACGTGGGCCCACCTACACGCCCGGCCGATCTGCGGACGTACAACGGTCTTTTTTGAAAGTCACGCTCGGCGGCGTAAAGAATGCTTTTGACCGGATCGTTTTAGATCGGTCGGTTTCGTCTCGGCAAGGCTCTCGAAACAATTGGAGATGTTCGGAGTCGCCACCAAGCATTTGAGGGATGCTTGGAACCCGTTCGAATCCACTTTGTACCTCGATCAAACGAAGCACAAAGCAGGGTTTGACATAGGTAATAATGATAAGGAATCGTCCCTCTTTAGCATCCTATCTCTAGAATGACTCTGGTACGCCCTGGATAAGGTTGTCCACTATACAAAGTTTTTAAGTAAGAGGTGAAGGTACGTATTGGGAAGCCCTTTAATCAGACACCCAATCCCGCCCGCGGTAGCGGCCTCTACTGATCGATCTTGGTTGGTTGAATGCAAAAGTTGATAAAACGGTTTAAATGCATGAATGAACATCCATTAGTTTAAACCTAACATGTGAGAGCTTTCTATGTCGATTGATTTAATCCAAGTATCAAGTATAAGAGGTCGAGTTGGATTTATGGTTGATTTCCATGCAAGACGGAAATTAAACATCCATTTACCGATTTTGGTTTATGGTGCATAACGTGATCCATTTGTCTTAGTAAGGCGTTTTTCAAATATGGTGTTTGAATGAGCAAATTAGTCATCTGATCCATCCTATATTCGGGTTAACTGAAGTCTGGATCGTCCTAGACTAGTGCTGGAAAGGGAACAGACCCTGCACCAGGCATCCAGAACAGGCGCGAGCCTATTAACGATGGAAGATGTGTTCTGACCATTAAAAAACGTTTATAAAACGTGTTGAAAACGGGGTATTTGAACCAGTTTTGTTTTGAAAAGGCCGTTTAAACCGCTTTTGTGTTGATTTGAAGAACGAGACTTGAATAATCGTCATCGTTTTGACAATATTCGATCTCGGGTTCACCTTTTCATGCTTGACATGAATAGTTTTGAAAATGATTATGAACTAATTGTTTTAAGTTCATTTGAATATATTTAGTCAATATTCATCATCGTACTCGGATTAAAATCCGACATGGAATATGGAACCAAGGATGACTTTGTATTGGTGACTAATACATTTGTTTGAAAATGTAAAGAAATGAAATAAAAGGCTTTAAAGTACCTTTTAAAATGTAATTAACCAAATATTATCACCAAAACACGGATTAAACCGTCATGGTATTCAGAACCAAGGGTGAAAAATGTTTTATGGTTAAAAACTTGTAAAAATGATTTAAAAATACTTGTAATGGAAAAAACCGATTACAAATATGAAAATGAAAATAAAGGAGATGAAGAAACCAAACACAGTTTGGACTTAAGGCTGGGCAGAGTCCTTTAGGTGCGAGCCTATCTACTACGTAAGTAGTCTCTGCTTCAACCAAAAGTCCGGTTTTGGCTCATTCTTCCCATGTTTTGGACCATGTTATGCATGATTTCGCATGTTATAGTCATGAAACATATGAAAACATGATAAAAGAAGATTTTTACACCCTCATACTTACATGCTAGGCTTATGCGATAAATCGACGTAAGTGTATCAACTCGTTTGGTCGGAAAACTTGGTTTAAAACCATTTTGGTAAGTAAAAAGAGTGTTTTGTTAAGTTTAGTGATGGTGTAGTGGTGAAGATGGTCGGTCAAGTGATTTAATGCACGTTGACGGTACCAAACAATGTGTAAGGCTTGTGTTTACGATCGGTAGGTCGTAAACACGTGTCGGATTGTGACTTAGGAAGTCGAGTCGAAAATTTTAAGGGAGAAAAGAGGGGGCGGACACTCGCGTAACTATCAAATGGTGACATTTGAGGGGTATTTATAGGAAAATGAGTGGTTGTGTGAGTTTTGAGCGACATGGCCACCTGGGCTGCTCAAAGAGGCGCGAGCCATGTCGCACGTCTTCGAGGTGTCTTGTCACTATCACACGAATGCGATCATGATTTGTTCTATCCTAGGATTTGGATGAACATGTTTGGTACTTGACTATGTAAGATTCCGGGAAATCTTAACATAGAAGCATTTGAATGGTTTGGTTTTAGTGTTTGACTCGGTTTGACTCGTTGTTGGAGTTGGGATTTGAATTTTGAGTCGGTTTTTGGTCCAGTGTCGGTTTTGACTCTAGTTAGTGTCATTGCGACCTCGTCGTCATGCATTAAACACTCCAGGTACTTTTGAAAAGTTTTGAACTGTTTTATTTTCGAAATCGTTTTAAGTTTTCCGACGTAAAGTTGTACACAAACTGTCGATCAAAACGCTGCGATTCCTAAGCATGTTGTAGTCCGATAATCATCGGATTTTGTTAGAGTCTCAGTAGATATTAGGTATCTACAAGATGAACTAATTGAAATTGCATAAACAAAATAATAAATCTAATATGCTACCAACAATCAAGAGACAAGAAATTAAATGTTGCAAAAGGAATTAAAACTGTGAATTAAAGAAAGTAAGGAGTTACACAATCAAAGATCCGGAAAATGAAAGCATCGTTGAACAAGAGTCTGAGTACTGAAATTAATAAATAATTACTGAATGCTTAAAAGATTCCTAAACCTAATTAAGTCTATCCTATTTATAGGAGAGATATTTTTTAACCTAATACGATAACTTAATATATTAAGTAAACAAGTTCACGCATTAATATCTTGCGCTAGATCTCAAACTGATCGATTGAGCACTATGAAACCACTCGATCGAACATTCTCCAGCCAAAACCTCTCGATCGAGTATAAAATATACTCGGTCGAGGAACACCAAATATCCACTTCTCGATCGAACATAGCAGGAGTTCGATCGAGGACTTCTCACCATCACAAGGGTCTCGATCATGCAATCAAGCTAGCAAAAGCTCTCGATCGAATTAACTGCCACTGTAATCAGCACATAGCTTATTGATTTAGCTTCCAAGACGTCTTCACGTATCCCAAGGCAGAAGTATTTCCGCTCCAAATCTACTCATCTCCTATATCCACGATAAAGGGACAGTGAAAGGCTCAATTCCGTCTTCTTTGGTACATTCCTGCCAATAAGACAAAGCAAACCAAAGTATGCGATTCTGGGGACATTGTAGCATAACACTACGTAAAACACATAGAAATGTGTGCAAATAAGGCTTAAAAAGACTATATGAAATGCACGTATCAAACCTCCCCAAACCAAACCTTTGCTTGTCCCTAAGCAAACTATATGCAACTAACTAATGGAACGGAATAAAAACTCAGAGCTAGCTATAAATCGCCACTTAAACCAATTTAATGCAAGCAAACTAACACTTATAGCAAAAACTTTCAAATGTAAACGAGTCATAAGATGTTTATAATAAAGTTGAACCGTCGATCTTGCAAGACCTTCAAAAATGGACTCTCATGGGCCACTCTTCTCTCATGAAGCAAAGGGTAAGCAAGTATATGTAAGAGAGAAAGAATAAAAAGTCGCTCACCTAACTATGACCCACATAAGCATGCATGCAATCTAGTATGATAGATAATTCCAGATACTGTACACATACATTCCATCCAACGAGGTCCTATCACAGCCGATTGCTTACAAAAATTTGGAAAATTGAGGTAATAGGTAATAAGCGGCAAAACATTTTTGGATATGTGAGGGTAATAGTCAAGCTAGCTACCTAAACAAAGCCAAATGACAACATCCACTTCTAATGCATTTCCAAAACTGAACACAATGCCCTTAATTTGGCATAAAAACTCACTAAACCAAAATCAAACAACTCCTCATTAGATATAATGATAGCATAGGAGTAAAACCGACATTATTCAAACTCTTTTTTCATTTTTTCTTTCTTTTCTTTCGGTTTTTCTGTTTTTTCTTTCTTCTTTTTCATTTCATTTTTTTTTCACTTCTCCATCTCCAAAATACCAACTCCCAACTTCTCAATGCAAACCAAATTTGGCACGATAAACAATATACCCACATAAACAATCACTAAAAGGCTATGTTTGGGTGTAGTTAAGGGGTCAAAAGGCAAATTTGGCTAAATGTGGAGTTAATGGGTAAAATGGAAGAAAAGGGAATGTGAGCACCTCCCTGCATGTGACACCAACCACTAACTCGAATATATGCAGGCAATAAGAAAATGAATTTCATACTTGTGCAAATTAATGTTACATGATATGCAAGGAGTAACTACTCACAATCCTACATGAACTGGTCATGGAGACACCAGTTTTAAGGCTCTAAATCTTAGAAAATATGAGTAGGTTGCCAAAATTTCAAGTCAAGTCTATTCATTCAGCTAAATTATAACATAAACTCGTAGATTATGCAATAAGACAATGTTAAAAGATATTAAAATTGCAAGGCTTAAGCAAAATGACTAAGTGTAGTGCAATTTCATCATAGGAGACTACCGTTGCGACCTAACATAAATGCTAAACTAAACGTGAAATTTTAATGTTTTCGAAATTTTTTTAATTTTTATGGGATTTTTGATTTTTATAAAAATAAAAAACAATGAATACGATTTTGGTTTTTTATAAAAATAAATAACAATGCATATAAAAATTAAACGTGATAACAGAAATGCAATAAAAACAATATGCAGACACAGATATGGATGCATATACCCTCCCCAAACCAAACTGTACAATGCCCTCATTGTACCAACGTATAAGGGAAGGAAATGAAAACTAAAAGGAAGAGTGTACCCTCGAAAAACTTACAAGATAACGCAAATTAGGGACCTCCCCAAACCAGCCAGTAACAAGGGAGGTCGTAAATACCCCCATAACAACTCGCAGGATGCGAGTCAAGACAACAGTACTCGATCGAAGCATGTGGCTCTCCCGATCGAGTAGAATGGGACATCGGAAGTGCTCGATCGAGTGGCTGAAGTACTCGACCGAGATGTCATCTTCTAGGGGTGCTCGATCGAGATGGTGAAGTAATCGATCAAGTGAGGGAAGTACTCGATCGAGAGCCCCCTGTGCACGAATTTCTAGGCGTCATTTGAAGCATCTGCAAATACGCAAATAGCGACCGCAAATACTACCAAAACCAAGTCTAAATTGTTTCGCAGTTTATAATCGTGAAAACCAATTATTGAACATGCAACAAAAACTAAAATGTTCGAAAATCAAATGAAAAGTTTTAAACTCCGGGTTGCCTCCGGGTCAGCGCTAGTATTAGATAGGTGCCAGCTCGACCTTCTCCTCATCATCTTCCAAAGCATCTAAATTTTTCACAAAAAGGCTTATGACTGAAAGAAGTCCCCTCGGCGTCCATGAGCTTGACTTTAGGACTCCACACCATCGCATCGACTGAAGAACAGCAACTCTTCGCAACGTCAGGGCTTCCACCTTTTGCTTCCTCGCGCGCTTTGTTCTGATATGGCATAGTATAGCCCCATTCAAACCTCCACCTGGGTAATCAATTCTTACCATTCTAGTCTCCAAATTCAACGTACCATGCCCACCTCCTGGGTCTTTCAACCTGTCAAGACCTATAGAAGAAGTAACAAAGATATATTCCTCCAACTTGCTCCCAAACTAGTGCGGAGGTGTCAAGTCAACAACAATATGTAACTCAACAGAAGGAACCCCATTACAGGACATGACTTCCATAGGTTCTCTGCATATAGTAGACTGGGCAAACACCAAGTCCTCCCCTCCTACCTGAAAGGTAAGTGTCCTAGCCCCGACATCTAGAATTGCACCAGCAGTGTGCAAAAATAGACTCCCTAAGATAATAGGGGTACGAGTGTCCTTGGGTATATCTAAAACAACAAAGTCGACAGGAATAATGAACAAACCTCCCGATCATAACAGGTATATCTTTTAAAACTCCTAAAGGTCATGATAAAGAAACAATTGGCCATCCGAACCGGCATGCTATTACACCGAAACTTGGTCAAACCTAATCTCTTAGCAAGAGATAAAGGTGTGGACGCGGGCCTGACAGGGTCGCTCGGGAGTGAAGAGCGAGCAGGCTTTTTGTGCATTTGTGGAGTCGCCACCAATTTATTGTGGAAAATTGGAAACCGTTCGAATACCTCGTGCCATGTCAAGACACAAAGTAGTGACATGAACACCAAGAACTCGTTACCCTTAGCATTCTATGTCTAGAATGACTCTCGTGGATGCCAATGAACACGGGTGTTCACAGAGATCTGGAGTAAGGAGTGAGGGTACGTATTAGGAAGCTCTTTTGATCGAACACCTAATCCCGCCCGTCTCGATAGCTGCCTCTACTAATGATTAGGGAAATTATCTATACTCGATATGCTGTCGATTTATATGCATGCAATGCAACATCCATTAGATTAATCCTAACATGTGAGAATTAATACTAAGTCGGTAAACAAGTAATTTAACATGCATTAATGTCAAGGTAGAAATTTAGGTTGATTACATATGAGAGACATACAAATAATACGATAAAAGAAATACAATAAAAATACAATGAAGAAAAATTACAATAATTACATGGGGTTTATCGATTTACGTCGAAAATACATTCAAAACGGATAATTTGAGAAAAGAAAGAATAAATAAATAAACGAACAGATTAGGGGTGATAATACGAGTAATAGTTAATATAATACGTAATTAATAAACTAGGTCAAAGCAAAAACGGGAGTTCAGAGACATAACTCAACCCGGAACAGGCGGAGCAGAGCTGCGTCCCTTGGAAGAGGCGCAGCAGTCGCTGCGCTTGTTCCTGAGTTCAGTTCTGGCTGTGAAGCCGGAATTGCAAGTCGTTAACATTCATTGGTGATTTTAATGCTCGGTTATGAATAATTGACTCGGATAAAAGTGTTTTAACAGATTATTTACATGTGATTGGGTCATAAAAACAATAAAACATGGACTCGAGTTAATTAGAACGAATTATTCACAAGATTAAAAGGTTAATTATGAGAATTAATGATACAAATTAAACAAGCTAATCAAACTAATTATTAATGGCGAACTACTGATGGTGACGGTAAATAACAGACGAAAATATATCAACGATGAATTCCAGAAACTCAATATTAATGAATCGAACCTCTAAAAACCCGAATTGATTTGATGAAGAAAACCCGGAAATATGAATTATAAAGGATTTAAGTCGGGAATTTAAAAGATGAATTAAATATTAATGATTTACATGTTAAAATTATCATACTCAAATTATTGTGTTATTGGAACATGAACAATCAAAGACGAAACAAAACAAACAGACAAACAAAAGACGAAGGAAGAAGAAAGGAAGCAGGAATTGCGGCAGCCTCAGGAAGAGGCGCAGCAGTTGCAGCATCCTTTCTCGTCGTTTGTCTCCTGTTAATCCGCAAAAAGGATTTGAAATAAGGTTTTATAAATCGGTTTTAAGTGTGTTTTCGACGTAAATCTTACAATAATGATTACAAAAATAAAGAACAATAATAAAATAGGGATTTACACCCTTAGACTTACATGTTTGATGAAACGAGACTGATTAAGTTAACGTTTAGTGATGCTCGACTCGAAGGTACGACAAAAGTGCCCTCTAAGAGGAATTAAACAGATTGATTAAAGTTGATTGATGTGGAGTTGGTCAAATTGGTCGGTCATGCAAAACGAGGCTGGTACTCAGAAGGATCCGAGCTTACGTGGTCGAAAATTAAAGCACGTAGACGCCAAAAAGCAAGAGCGTGGTCTAGAATGCAAAGGGAGAAGATAAGGGCGGACACTCGCGTAAAAAAAAATGTGAGACCGAAGGTCTCTATTTATACTAATCACACAGAGGAAATAGGGTTTCGCAGAAAATTTGGAAGTGAATCTCGAAAAGATACGAAAAATACGCAGAAAAGGACTGAGGAAGAGGCGCAACAAGCACTGCGTCTCTTGGAAGAGGCGCAACACCTGCTGCGTCCATTCCTCAGTGGTTTCCTCCTGCGGAAGAAAGATTTCCGCGTTTTTATTATGGAATTGCGGATTGATCTTATTTTCCTTAATATTTTATATGATAATTCCGGGAATATATTTTACCAAAGATTAAAAGATTGGAAATATGGAATAGAAATAACCGGAACATTCCAGAACATTCTGACTCGGCATTTTAAACTGTTATTAGAAAATGAAGACGGTTTTTGACCTGGACTCCAAATGTACTCTAATTACTGTCAAAACGATCGTATCAGCGCGTAGATGAGGACTATGAGGTAGACACAAGTGTTTGAACTATCACTTGGCGATAAACTTACGAACTGTTATAAATCGTTCCGTGTACCAAACATGCGGCCCAATCATCACCGAGTGGTTTGCGGGAGGTGCAGAAATGAGGTATCTACAGAGCCCCCACTTTGACTGAGGCTTGGACAAGGCAAAAGTCAAAGTATAGCCATCAGGTCAATCGAAGATTACAACCTGACGACTACGGCGACGCGAGGCGGTTCAAGGGGTCTGAACCAAGGACCTGTCGTCGGGAACATTTTAGAGTCTGTCGGTGATGCGTGTCCTAAATATGATGTTTTACACCCTATTTCACACGCATTTCAGAGCTTAATTATGTAGTTTATGCTACTATTTTCCCTGTTCCCATCTACTTTTGTGTTTTTGTGTAATATTGCAGAAATGGGAAGAATGCGGCGAAAAATGAGCCGAATCCGTTCCCGAGTACTAGGAATAGGACCTGACGTGAAGAAAAGACTCGGGAAGCGAGCTTGGTGCGCGTATCAAGGCCTGAAAGATATATTTGCGATAGTTTTAGAAGCGGACTACCAACTAACTTAGTCTATAGACTGACCTATATGGTCTATAGACTGTCAGAATGCTGAACAGTTGACTGCAGGAAGAGCAGTCAGTCGATCGACTGAGGTCTCTGGTCGATCGACCACAAGAGCTGACGAATAAGTTTTATTTTAAGTCAGAAGCTTTGATAATATCGACCCTTGGTCGATCGACTGGTCCTAGTGGTCGTTCGACTGCTATTTTTATCTGACGCAAATTCGGAAAACGAGAAAGCCCAATGTAATTAGGTTTTAGGAATAAAATTTACGTAAGACTATCTATATAACGTAACCTGAGGTTTTCAGAAGAATACATCGAATTAATTAGGGTTCAATACACAGAAGTTGAATTTTGATTATTCCATTAGTTTAGAATAGTTATCATCAATAAAGTTTTCTTTTGGCATTGGGTTTTGGTCTTTTCTCTTCAATTCTTCTTTACGGTATTCCTCTGTTCCTTTGTTCAATTTCGTTGCTTTAATTCTTCCGTAGTTTAGAATTGTTAGTTTAGATTTCCCAAAGCCAAATTCTCGTTTCATGTTAGTTATTTATTTAGTTAATTCAATTATGAATTCAATTGCTTTATTTGTTAATTTTATTGTTGTTATGATCACCATCATGAGTAGCTAAATCCTACGTGCTAAGATGTAGGGGATCTGTAGGTTAGACGGTTTCGACAATAGGTAACCTGCTATCGAGCTCTGGTCGATCGACTGACTTCGTTGGTCGATCGACTGCCACGTGTTAGATTAGCTTTGACTTAATTAATTTAATTGCTATATTTGACGAATCGAGTGCACGCGACTAGTTGAATGCTTAGGAATTGACCGACCCGATAGATCGAAAGATAGGGGAGGGAAATAGACTACTTAATTAAGACGACTAAATTAATAAGATCAAGAGATAAGTTAATTTAGGCTTTAAGTATCATTAATCAAGAACGAAAGTTAGTATTAGTGAGATTTAGGGACCCGTAGCTTAAGCCGAAAGGTTGCTACCTGTTAAATTGGACCGAGAGGACTTTTTATTTTCCCGTCTAACATGCTTAAATCAGTTTACTTAGAGTTACCGCCGTCGAAACTACAGTGAACCGACCATCTTAGCATCCTTTTAATATTTGATTTCATCCATTCTTTTTAATTGCTCATTTATTTGCTTTAGTTTACTTTAATTTTATTGCCTTTAGTTATAGGATTGCCTTTAACTACTCACAATCCTACATGAACTGGTCATGGAGACACCAGTTTTAAGGCTCTAAATCTTAGAAAATATGAGTAGGTTGCCAAAATTTCAAGTCAAGTCTATTCATTCAGCTAAATTATAACATAAACTCGTAGATTATGCAATAAGACAATGTTAAAAGATAGTAAAATTGCAAGGCTTAAGCAAAATGACTAAGTGTAGTGCAATTTCATCATAGGAGACTACCGTTGCGACCTAACTTAAATGCTAAACTAAACGTGAAATTTTAATTTTTTCGAATTTTTTTAAATTTTTATGGGATTTTTGATTTTTATAAAAATAAAAAACAATGAATACGATTTTGGTTTTTTATAAAAATAAATAACAATGCATATAAAAATTAAACGTGATAACAGAAATGCAATAAAAACAATATGCAGACACAGATATGGATGCATATACCCTCCCCAAACCAAACTGTACAATGCCCTCATTGTACCAACGTATAAGGGAAGGAAATGAAAACTAAAAGGAAGAGTGTAGCCTCGAAAAACTTACAAGATAACGCAAATTAGGGACCTCCCCAAACCAGCCAGTAACAAGGGAGGTCGTAAATACCCCCATAACAACTCGCAGGATGCGAGTCAAGACAACAGTACTCGATCGAAGCATGTGGCTCTCCCGATCGAGTAGAATGGGACATCGGAAGTGCTCGGTCGAGTGGCTGAAGTACTCGACCGAGATGTCATCTTCTAGGGGTGCTCGATCGAGATGGTGAAGTACTCGATCAAGTGAGGGAAGTACTCGATCGAGAGCCCCCTGTGCACGAATTTCTAGGCGTCATTTGAAGCATCTGCAAATACGCAAATACTACCAAAACCAAGTCTAAATTGTTTCGCAGTTTATAATCGTGAAAACCAATTATTGAACACGCAAAAAAAACTAAAATGTTCGAAAATCAAATGAAAAGTTTTAAACTCCGGGTTGCCTCCGGGTCAGCGCTAGTATTAGATAGGTGCCAGCTCGACCTTCTCCTCATCATCTTCCAAAGCATCTAAATTTTTCACAAAAAGGCTTATGACTGAATGAAGTCCCCTCGGCGTCCATGAGCTTGACTTTAGGACTCAACACCATCGCATCGACTGAAGAACAGCAACTCTTCGCAACGTCAGGGCTTCCACCTTTTGCTTCCTCGCGCGCTTTGTTCTGATATGGCATAGTATAGCCTCATTCAAACCTCCACCTGGGTAATCAATTCTTACCGTTCTAGTCTCCAAATTCAACGTACCATGCCCACCTCCTGGGTCTTTCAACCTGTCAAGACCTATAGAAGAAGTAACAAAGATATATTCCTCCAACTTGCTCCCAAACTAGTGCGGAGGTGTCAAGTCAACAACAATATGTAACTCAACAGAAGGAACCCCATTACAGGACATGACTTCCATAGGTTCCCTGCATATAGTAGACTGGGCAAACACCAAGTCCTCCCCTCCTACCTGAAAGGTAAGTGTCCTAGCCCCGACATCTAGAATTGCAACAGCAGTGTGCAAAAATAGACTCCCTAAGATAATAGGGGTACGAGTGTCCTTGTGTATATCTAAAACAACAAAGTCGACAGGAATAATGACCAAACCTCCCGATCCTAACAGGTATATCTTTTAAAACTCCTAAAGGCTGTGATAAAGAACAGTCGGCCATCTGAACTGGCATGCTATTACACTGAAACTTGGTCAAACCTAATCTCTTAGAAAGAGATAAAGGTGTGGACGCGGGCCCACAGGGGTCACTCGGGAGTGAAGAGCGAGCAGGCTTTTTGTGCATTTGTGGAGTCGCCACCAATTTATTGTGGAAAATTGGAAACTGTTCGAATACCTCGTGCCATGTCAAGACACAAAGTAGTGACATGAACACCAAGAACTCGTTACCCTTAGCATTTTATGTCTAGAATGACTCTCGTGGATGCCAATGAACACGGGTGTTCACAGAGATCTGGAGTAAGGAGTGAGGGTACGTATTAGGAAGCTCTTTTGATCGAACACCTAATCCCGCCCGTCTCGATAGCTGCCTCTACTAATGATTAGGGAAATTATCTATACTCGATATGCTGTCGATTTATATGCATGCAATGCAACATCCATTAGATTAATCCTAACATGTGAGAATTAATACTAAGTCGGTAAACAAGTAATTTAACATGCATTAATGTCAAGGTAGAAATTTAGGTTGATTACATATGAGAGACATACAAATAATACGATAAAAGAAATATAATAAAAATACAATGAAGAAAAATTACAATAATTACATGGGGTTTATCGATTTACGTCGAAAATACATTCAAAACGGATAATTTGAGAAAAGAAAGAATAAATAAATAAACGAACAGATTAGGGGTGATAATACGAGTAATAGTTAATTAAATACATAATTAATAAACTAGGTCAAAGCAAAAACGGGAGTTCAGAGACATAACTCAACCCGGAACAGGCGGAGCAGAGCTGCGTCCCTTGGAAGAGGCGCAGCAGTCGCTGCGCTTGTTCCTGAGTTCAGTTCTGGCTGTGAAGCCGGAATTGCAAGTCGTTAACATTCATTGGTGATTTTAATGCTCGGTTATGAATAATTGACTCGGATAAAAGTGTTTTAACAGATTATTTACATGTGATTGGGTCATAAAAACAATAAAACATGGACTCGAGTTAATTAGAACGAATTATTCACAAGATTAAAAGGTTAATTATGAGAATTAATGATACAAATTAAACAAGCTAATCAAACTAATTATTAATGGCGAACTACTGATGGTGACTGTAAATAATGATTTAAAATATATCAACGATGAATTCCAGAAACTCAATATTAATGAATCGAACCTCTAAAAACCCGAATTGATTTGATGAAGAAAACCCGCAAATATGAATTATAAAGAATATAAGTCGGGAATTTAAAACATGAATTAAATATTAATGATTTACATGTTAAAATTATCATACTCAAATTATTGTGTTATTGGAACATGAACAATCAAAGACGAAACAAAACAAACAGACAAACAAAAGACGAAGGAAGAAGAAAGGAAGCAGGAATTGCGGCAGCCTCAGGAAGAGGCGCAGCAGTTGCAGCGTCCTTTCTCGTCGTTTGTCTCCTGTTAATCCGCAAAAAGGATTTGAAATAGGGTTTTATAAATCGGTTTTAAGTGTGTTTTCGACGTAAATCTTACAATAATGATTACAAAAATAAAGAACAATAATAAAATAGGGATTTACACCCTCAGACTTACATGTTTGATGAAACGAGACTGATTAAGTTAACGTTTAGTGATGCTCGACTCGAAGGTACGACAAAAGTGCCCTCTAAGAGGAATTAAATAGATTGATTAAAGTTGATTGATGTGGAGTTGGTCAAATTGGTCGGTCATGCAAAACGAGGCTGGTACTCAGAAGGATCCGAGCTTACGTGGTCGAAAATTAAAGCACGTAGACGCCAAAAAGCAAGAGCGTGGTCTAGAATGCAAAGGGAGAAGAGAAGGGCGGACACTCGCATGAGAAATATGTGAGACCGAAGGTCTCTATTTATACTAATCACACGGAGGAAATTAGGGTTTCGCAGAAACTTTGGAAGTGAATCTCGAAAAGATACGAAAAATACGCAGAAAAGGACTGAGGAAGAGGCGCAGCAAGCACTGCGTCTCTTGGAAGAGGCGTAACACCTGCTGCGTCCATTCCTCAGTGGTTTCCTCCTGCGGAAGAAAGATTTCCGCGTTTTTATTATGGAATTGCGGATTGATCTTATTTTCCTTAATATTTTATATGATAATTCCGGGAATATATTTTACCAAAGATTAAAAGATTGGAAATATGGAATAGAAATAACCGGAACATTCCAGAACATTCTGACTCGGCATTTTAAACTGTTATTAGAAAATGAAGACGATTTTTGACCTGGACTCCAAATGTACTCTAATTACTGTCAAAACGACCGTATCGGCGCGTAGATGAGGACTATGAGGTAGACACAAGTGTTTGAACTATCACTTGACGATAAACTTACGAACTGTTATAAATCGTTCCGTGTACCAAACATGCGGCCCAATCATCACCGAGTGGTTTGCGGGAGGTGCAGAAATGAGGTATCTACAGAGCCCCCACTTTGACTGAGGCTTGAACAAGGCAAAAGTCAAAGTATAGCCATCAGGTCAATCGAAGATTACAACCTGACGACTATGGCGACGCGAGGCGGTTCAAGGGGTCTGAACCAAGGACCTGTCGTCGGGAACATTTTAGAGTCTGTCGATGATGCGTGTCCTAAATATGATGTTTTACACCCTATTTCACACGCATTTCAGTGCTTAATTATGTAGTTTATGCTACTATTTTCCCTGTTCCCATCTACTTTTGTGTTTTTGTGTAATATTGCAGAAATGGGAAGAATGCGGCGGAAAATGAGCCGAATCCGTTCCCGAGTACTAGGAATAGGACCTGACGTGAAGAAAAGACTCGGGAAGCGAGCTTGGTGCGCGTATCAAGGCCTGAAAGATAGATTTGCGATAGTTTTAGAAGCGGACTACCAACTAACTTAGTCTATAGACTGACCTATATGGTCTATAGACTGTCAGAATGCTGAACAGTTGACTGCAGGAAGAGCAGTCAGTCGATCGACTGAGGTCTATGGTCGATCGACCACAAGAGCTGACGAATAAGTTTTATTTTAAGTCAGAAGCTTTGATAATATCGACCCTTGGTCGATCGACTGGTCCTAGTGGTCGTTCGACTGCTATTTTTATCTGACGCAAATTCGGAAAACGAGAAAGCCCAATGTAATTAGGTTTTAGGAATAAAATTTACGTAAGACTATCTATATAACGTAACTTGAGGTTTTCAGAAGAATACATCGAATTAATTAGGGTTCAATACACAGAAGTTGAATTTTGATTATTCCATTAGTTTAGAATAGTTATCATCAATAAAGTTTTCTTTTGGCATTGGGTTTTGGTCTTTTCTCTTCAATTCTTCTTTACGGTATTCCTCTGTTCCTTTGTTCAATTTCGTTGCTTTAATTCTTCCGTAGTTTAGAATTGTTAGTTTAGATTTCCCAAAGCCAAATTCTCGTTTCATGTTAGTTATTTATTTAGTTAATTCAATTATGAATTCAATTGCTTTATTTGTTAATTTTATTGTTGTTATGATCACCATCATGAGTAGCTAAATCCTACGTGCTAAGATGTAGGGGATCTGTAGGTTAGACGGTTTCGACAATAGGTAACCTGCTATCGGGCTCTGGTCGATCGACTGACTTCGTTGGTCGATCGACTGCCACGTGTTAGATTAGCTTTGACTTAATTAATTTAATTGTTATATTTGACGAATCGAGTGCACGCGACTAGTTGAATGCTTAGGAATTGACCGACCCGATAGATCGAAAGATAGGGGAGGGAAATAGACTACTTAATTAAGACGACTAAATTAATAAGATCAAGAGATAAGTTAATTTAGGCTTTAAGTATCATTAATCAAGAACGAAAGTTAGTATTAGTGAGATTTAGGGACCCGTAGCTTAAGCCGAAAGGTTGCTACCTGTTAAATTTGACCGAGAGGACTTTTTATTTTCCCGTCTAACATGCTTAAATCAGTTTACTTAGAGTTACCGCCGAAAACTACAAAGAACCGACCATCTTAGCATCCTTTTAATATTTGA
Source organism: Silene latifolia (assembly GCF_048544455.1). Taxonomy (NCBI): domain Eukaryota; kingdom Viridiplantae; phylum Streptophyta; class Magnoliopsida; order Caryophyllales; family Caryophyllaceae; genus Silene; species Silene latifolia. Next base: position 21,190 of record NW_027413133.1, on the reverse strand, counting down.
TTTCATCCATTCTTTTTAATTGCTCATTTATTTGCTTTAGTTTACTTTAATTTTATTGCCTTTATTTATAGGGTTGTTCATATCAACCCCCCCAAAAAAAAAAAAAAAAAAAAAAATCAGTAACTTTAGACTTAAATTAGACAACTTTAAATTCCTTGCCTCCTTCTGGTTCGACCCTGACTGCCACTATCTATAGTAGTAGTTTGGATTATAAATTTTATCTTTGATACTCTGCGACAATATCAGTCGACTATCGGGGAGGGTCGTTTAAAGTCCATTATACTATGTGAGGAGGCTCGCCAGCCATAAGAAGAGACCATACTTGAAATTCCTTGAAACTCCTTACTCTGTCGGACTCCAAGGGGAAACAAAATGCGATAATGGAAGAGGCAGCAGGACGTAGACAAGAACTGCTGGGAGAAGTCTGCTTGGGTCGGTTTTCAAACAAACTTCGGAAAAGCTTGGGGTCGATGTTGATCTCCACGTGTTGACAGGGACGATTGTTTGTCCGGAACTCTCGTTGGGGGAACATAATCGGGAACTGATCTCCACGTATTGAGAGGGACGATTGTCGGTCCAGAACTCTCGCTGGGGGAACAGAATAGAGGTGTGTCGAAACACCTATCAGAGAATACTCGCTCGTTGTGACAAGCAAGGTCTTGATAAAATACCGCGATAGTTTGTAATTGGCTCAGAAATGAGGATCCAGATGAAGAATAAACATCAAATGGACCAAATATACGACATATGGTATCGAGGAAGAGGCGCACCAAAGATGGGCCCACAAATAACGAACTTATAACGAATCTTCGAAAATTGATTTGGAGGGAAACTGAGGAAGAGGCGCAGCAAGAGCTGCATCTCTTGGAAGAGGCGTAGCACTTGCTGTGTCCTTTCCTGGACGTCATTTTTCTGAGTAAAAACTCTATAAAACACGGGATTGTCTTCATAATTTCGAAACATAAAACCCCAATTATTCTCCCAAATTCCAACCATTTCTGACAAAATTTGATCAAAAGCTTGCATTTGCCATGACTAATCGAGGTATTTGTATTATATTTGCATTAATCTTCCGTATTTGATCAAATTGGATCGACAAATTAGGGTTCCCAACCTTAAAAATGTCGAAAATTTGGGGCTTTTCCACCAAATGATTTTGCCTTGAAAATTTGACTTGGTAAATGGCTAATTGGTAGTATAAGGATCATAACCATGTATTTGTTTTGAATTTTCGTTGAGTTTGAGCATTTGAGCGAAATTGTGACGGTTTCACAGCTAAACCGTAAATTGTTTCAAAAATAGCCTTAGGATTGCCCATATTTATGATGAAACTTGGTATTTAGAATCCTTGTATGATGGGTAAACTTCCTACCAATTCGGAATTTTGATTTGTGACGACTTTTTCAGGACACCTTCTAGGGCATAATCGCCGTTATAACGAAATGCTGTCGAAATTCCGACTCAAACCCATGACTAGGCTTCAATTTAGGCTTGACTTGACCTATATTACCACATGAGCGGACGGGTTTGTGGGAAAATGGCCAAAGATGGCGAGAAAAGAGTGGTTTTGGAGCTTTTGAAAACTCGAAAATCCCCTAACTAAGGCTTGTCGTCATTTGACGCGGCCTAAACTCGCTTTAATTTTGCAGGTGACGAGGCTTCTACGTCAGGGATAGATCCCATGGACGTGGATACTGCTTTTGACCCTTCTCGTATGCTCGAGGAGGCGTTAGAGCAGGCTTTTACTGCTACGGTGGCAGCTGCTGAGGACGAGGTCGTCGAGGAGGAGGTTGTTGAGGAGGAGGAGGTCCCGAGGCAGGCCAATGTTGTACGAGGTGGTCGCCAGCTGAGGGGAGCACCAGAGTGGGCTGAGAGTTGGGACATCAGACACCTCATCTGGGCTGTGGAGGGTCACCTGTCCTACAGGACGGTGAAGAGCTTGGTAGTTTGAACTCATCACTCTTTCATATATCTTCTTTCGTTCTTATTTGCTATTCCTTTTCTCTTTCATTCGAGCAAAAGATAGCTCTTGCTTCAAATCAAAATAGGAGGCCGGGAACATCAGATCTTTCTCGGGTTACACAACAATGATGGGGTTCTACGAGAGGCTGTCAGCAGAGGAGCGGACCATCATCGATCGGGCAGCGTTCTATGCCTTGGTACGATCTTGGAGGGACATCACGAGGAGGAATATTCGGGCTAACCTTAGCCTAGTTCGAGCTTTCCTTGATCGGTTTTGGGACACGACCTCCACCTTTCACATGTCTTTTGGTGAGGTTGGGGTCACGTTGGAGGACTACGTCATGATTTATGGCTTGCGTACGGGACTGAGGCGGTGGAGTGGCCGGAAACAACCATGAGGGTGGACTCGGCCGAGGCTAAGAGTTTGATCGGTTGGAACCTGATGCCGAAGGCTGCTGCGGTACCCGGGGTGGTGCCTAGTTCCTACGTCCGGGATTATTTTACTGGGAAGAGACCGACGTCGGTGGTGATCGATGGGAGGGAGACGGCTCCTCCTCCCTGCACTATAGAGCAGAGATCTCGCTTGTGGCTCTGGTGGTTCTTGTCTTCGATTTACCTCGGAGACAAGGGAGAGAGGTTGTCGACGAAGCTTCTTCCCTTCCTCTCTGACTTGAGTGACCTAGGCCATTGGGACTGGGTTACTGCTGGCTTTGCGATTCTCATTCGCTATATGAGGGCCATGGTTCATCCGGAGATGATGGAGAAGGGGACTTCTCCTACTACCGTTGGTCCTGGGCTGTTGCTGGAGGTATGAACCTCCATTTCGTATCATGAAAGATCATTTCCTTTCTTATCGAATCACGAAAGATCGTTATTGATTATCTTGTTTTACAGGCGTGGGTGTACTCCTACTTTTCGAGCCTCGCGCCCAAGAGGACGGAGCCAGTGGAGTGAGTTTATCCCGTTATGAGGGACCGGGTGATGTGTCGCATAAAGAGTGAGCGTTTCTTTCACGACGTCGATGGGTCCCGTGTGTTACTTGGGCGAGCGTTTGGCTCGTCGGTGCTCTCGAGATGTCTTGACGGTTCCCATCGATCCTCCTCGGACGATGTTCAGGGAGCCTTCTGATGCTGAGAGGGAGGCTGACTTGGCGGACGCCGATGGCGACGCCCTCCTTCTTCTTGGCGAGGACTACTCGGCGTTCCTGTATGGGAGGTTGGCGTAATGGCCAGTCGTGGTAAGTGTTTTACTCTTCTTTTGATTGTCTTGAAAACATGATGAATGATCATCGATTAACGGAAACCTTTTGGATTTTACAAGAGGTCGAGGTGGCGGGCATCGAGAGCCCCAGAGTACCCCGAGACCCTCGAGTACACTGACACGACGGGGATGACGACGATCTCCGAGCTGCGCGACTTCGGCGTGGCGGTGACAGATGCTGGCCTTGACGAGTGGCAGCATCTGATTCGGAGGGTAAGTTCCCCAATTCGTATAATTTTTGTGTAAGAACACATTTGCTTGAATTTGTTCGATCATTGAGAATCCTTGTTTATTGAAATGCAGGTTGCGCCATCCCGGTTCGTGGCTTTGTGGAGGGTAGCCAACCGACTATAGGCTACTGCCATCGAGGTACTTGCTGGCGGTCGAGGACGTCAGGTATGCACCTTCCTTTTACTTCATCTTTGAAATTTCTAACTTTCTTTATTGCTTGAAATGATTGACATAAGCCAATTCTTGTCGTTTGCAGAGCGAGAGTGACCTAGAGCGAGAGCTAGCCCAGTCCAGGGAGGAGATGGCTCGCCTGCTGGGGGAGCTAGAGGTTCGCGGCGCCGAGATTGATGCTCTCGAGGCGAGAGTTACTGAGCTATGCGGTGACCAGCCGTAGTTCGTTTGTTGTTTCTTTTTGTTGTTGGCTGTACTTCATACATTTTGTACATTTTTGGACCTTCATTTTGGACTTTCAGACTTTTTTCGGTCTCGAGCCCCCAGCTCGGTGTACATATTCCCCTTTTGGTTGTATATATGATTGCCTGAGTGCCTTTGCTGCTGGGTTGCTTTGTTTGTACCTGCAGGTTAGGTTTACACAAGTTTGGTAGATGACGGTTTATGCCGTCACGCTGCCGAAATTTACATAGAAATTCACATAGAATATACATTTGTACACATGGCTTAAATTAGCGCAAGACAAAGACTCAAGAAAAAATGCAACAAATTTTGCCGAAAATGACCGGACGGTAGGGAGGGTTACCCCCTAAAAAAAGAAAAAATAGAAATATATAAGTTTGAAATGTAATATGGAACGGGAGTGAAATGATTTCCCAAAAAAGAAAATAAAAAAGAAAATGGATAATTAAATTGGTGAAATGATTCCACAAAAAAGAAAATTAAAAAGAAATGGGTAAGTGTGCTAAAATGACGAAAATGCCGACATTGCCTCGAAACGCGTGCCCGTGGAATTAGGAAACGCGAAACATGGTAATTTGACAGATTTACCAAAATAATAACCCGTATGAATAGGAAATTATTCTTTGAGGAATTAGGAAAGATCCAATGCGAAAAATCACCGAAAGAAGGCTAAGGAAGAGGCGCAGCAGGTGCAGCGCCTGTTCCTCGGTGTGTCCGTCCTGACGGATTTTAGGAAACATCTTTTAGTATAAATATAGACGTCGATGGAGGTTTTATTCGCATAACTCTTCTATCTTTCTTCCGTCTTATTACATAAAAACTCTCTAATGTGGAGAAACACGATATGGGTGCCTATAATTTTGGATCGATTTTGAGTTTGAAGCTGATCAAGGTGGTCAAACCGTTCTTGGATGCGTGTCTTGAGTATTGGGACCCGAATTATCACGTATTTGCCTTTTCTGGAGGTGATATCTACCCATTCCCTGAAGAAATTGCTGCGATTGGTGGTTGGGACCCGGAACATTTACCTGCTATACCCTCTACTTCTCAAGGGTATAAGAACAAATTCAGATATTTGCTTGGGTTGACAAGAGCTGAGGTGGACCGCCTTGTGACCTGAAAAGGAGTGCGAATGTTTAACTTCATCGATCGATTCATAAATAGGGCAGATCCTACTATTTCCTATGTTGCAAGGCGTAAGGTATTCGGGTTTTGCCTACTGCATGTATATGTCCTTCAAGGGCATGTTGATGAGGATTTGAGAGGTGATCCTCGTTACTTGAGCTTAATTGAGCAAATGGAGCTGCGCAGGAGCCCAGCTTGCCTGTGTTTAGGAGAGATCCTGTTGGGGTTAGATAACAGAAAAGCCAACCGTGACCTTCCTTATTTAGGAAGTCCCATCACTTTGCAGGTAAAAGAACAAAACTCTTTTTTTTTTCTTTTTTTCTTCGTTTTTTTTGTTTTTTTTTTCGTTTCTAATACCCGCTTTTTGGTAGGTCTGGCTTATGGAGCGTCTTCGATTGATCGAGCCATAGTTAATGTTCCTGCTTATCATGCTCGCTCAATTGCAATGAGGACTAGACTCTACATGGTGGACTTTACTCGAGTCTGCAACTACTGGGAGAACAAGCGGAAGAGCGAGGATGGTCCCCTGATTAGATGGCTCGTACCATGGTGGCATCTCAAATCTGTTACTGGAGTATCGTCCTTGGATCCTACCCGATCGGTGCGCATTCCTGGCTTGAAATTCATGATATGCAATTTCCTAGAGAGACTGATGAGACAGGTTGGATTGAAGCAGACGATTCCGAAGCTTGATACTGTCCCGTAGACCACCATGGCTCTTACTACTGAGAGCCGAATAGAGTGGGCCATCAAATGGGCTCAAAGAAATATGTGGTTCTTAAACTCTTCTGTTAGTGCGCTATGGGTATCAGATTCGTACTTGCGATGGAGGAAAGCTACTACTCCAGAGGAGCGCGACAGATTGAGGAAGCGCGAGCCTGTTGACTACAAGGTTCATGATGTAGAAAAGGAGAAAGAGAAGCACTTGACCGAGGGAGAGGAAGAAGTCGGGTTTCGAGTTGTTCATCCTTCGAAGAAACCGAAGACCTCTCCTGTCGTCGAAAAGGTGGTTGATAAAAATGGCAAGGCTAGACCACGAGAGAGACCATTGATGATTAGGTCTGAGGTAGCGCAGGAGCGCACGGCTCGAGGTAGAGACAAGAAATATGATAAAAACGACAAAGGCAAAGGGAAAATGGAAGAATAGCCTAAGTCTTTATTATTATTTATTATTATTATTATTTGTAATAAAAAGGTGGGGTTTTTAGAATCCTAGCCTATTATTTTTTAAAGCATTATTTTATTATGGAGCGTATTATTATTATTATGGAAAGAAATGAATAAAAAAGGTTAACTGGTTATGAAACCGTTGTGATTTTCTTTTATTATTCTTGTCGAATTCCAAATACATATACAAATGTCCTTCTATTTACATTCAAAATAAATAATGGGTTGTATCCCGTGAAGGATTGCCTACGTATTCATTTAAAAAAATGAAATCAAACCTTTGCGCGTAGTTCAAGTACATGTAAAAGAATAATTGTTCTAAGCAAGAGCTCATAATGAACTAGAAAATAAGCATGAGCTTTTTACTTACTCCTATAGTGCAATTCAGTTTATTTGATGATATGAGGATGACGAATTGTCAAAATGCAAGAGCAAGGTGACATTAGCTTTATTTTAGCATGTCCAGGGGCCGTTTATATTCCGTGCCATAGGAGCGACACGTGAGGTTACGCGAGGCACGTTTTTTTTTGTTCCTATTCTAGGCATAGTAACGTTTCAATTGATCGAGGTTTGTTGGGTTGGCAAATTCATTCCCATCGAAGTCTGTTATGCTAACCGTACCCCCTAGAAGTATGGACTTGACTAGGAATGGTCCGGCCTAGTTGGGTTTAAACTTTCCTCGTGGATCGACAGATAAAAGAGCTCTAACTGATTTGAGGACCAAGTCTCCCTCTTTGATGTCCCTTGGCTTAACCCTTTTGTTGAAGGCTCGTTTGATACGTGCCTGATATGTTTGCACATTATGTAATGCGCGCAATCTATGTTCATCCAGGAGGATGAGTTCTTCATATCTATCCCTCTTCCAATCGGCTTCTGGGATTTGGTTTTCGAGTAAAATACGTAAGGATGGTATTTCGAGCTCAACTGGTTGTACGACTTCTATGCCGTAGGTCAAATAGAAAGGGGTGGCCCCAGTGGGCGTCCTAACAGATGTGCGGTATCCCCATAAGGCAAATGGTATCTTGCTTGGCCAATCTCTATAGTTGTCAATCATTTTCTTGAGGATTGTGACAACGTTCTTGTTTGCTGCCTCTACTGCGCCATTTGTTTGTGGTCTATATGGCGATGAATGGTGATGCTTGATCTTGTACTTGGCTAGCAATTGCTCAGTCTCAGCCTGGAAATGTGACCCATTATCACTAATGATCTCATGTGGGCAACCGTATCGACAGATGATATTGGTTTGTATAAATTTTGCGACGTTCTTGGCTGTGAGACTAGTGTAGGAGGCCGCTTCCACCCACTTGGTGAAATAACCGATTACTACCAGAATGAAACAGTGACCTCCTGTTCCGGCTGGGGTGATCTTTCCGATGATGTCAATTCCCGAAGCAGAAAATGGCCAAGGAGATGTCATGGTGTAGAGCAATGAAGGAGGGACATGTTGCACATTCCCGAAGATTTGGCAGTTGTGGCAATGTCTTACATATTTAATGCAATCGGATTCCATTGTGGTCCAATAATACCCCAAACGCGTGATTTTCTTTGCCATCATGGGTCTACTCATGTGAGGGCCACATTCTCCATCATGGACTTCTTCCATCACTTTTCGTGCCTATGAATGATCAAGGCAACGCAGGATTACACCAAGAGGTGTTCTTTTGTATAACTCTCCTTGCATGAGGACGTATTGAGAAGCTAGTAAGCGTATAACACGTTGTCCCCTCTTGTTCATATCTGGTGGATATGTGCCGTTGAGTTTGAAGTTCAGGATTGCTTGGAACCAAGGCATTTCTATTATATTATCCGGCATATTAATCAAAGATACAAGTTTTACAAGAGCATCTGCAAATTGATTCTCCTCTCGAGGTAGGTGTAGGTATATTACTTGATCGAAGAATTGGTCAACTTGGTCTATTCTGGCCTGATATGGTGCTAGGCTTTCACTCCGGATTTTCTAAGATCCCGTAATTTGGTTGATGATCAAAGATGAATCTCCATGTACTCGAAGATTTTTTATGCCTAAACCTGCTGCTGCTTGTAGTCCAACGAGGCAAGCTTCGTATTCTGCCGTGTTATTTGTCACCTCGAAGTCGAGTTTGACAGAGAGTGGTGTATGCTCGCCTTCAGGAGAAATGAGAAACACTCCTATTCCAAATCCTCTTAAGTTCGATGCCCCATCAAAGTAAAGGTCCCAGGAGTCTACATCGATTTGGAGTATGTCCTCATCTGGAAATGACCACAGGTCTAGTGTTTGTGCATCATTGATGGAATTTTCTACAAAGAACTCGGCAACGGCGCGTCCCTTTATAACTTTCAGAGGTACATACTTGAGATTGAACTCTGAGAGCATCAAAGTCCATCTTTCTAGGCGTCCGTTGAGAACGGGTTTCTCGAAGAGGTATTTGACAGGTTCCATTTTGGAGTATATTTTTACGGAGTAACTAAGCATGTAATGTTGGAGCTTCTTCGTTGCCCACACAAGAGCGAGGCATGTCTTCTCGAGTAGTGTGTATTTGTACTCATACTTCAAGAACTTCTTACTAAGGTAGTAGATAGCTCTTTCTTCTTTTCCTACGGTTTAGGCTAGCATGGCGCCCATGGTCAAGCTTTCGATTACCATGAGATATAAACCAAGAGGTTGATCTCGTTGGGGTGGCATAAGCACTAGTGGTTTGGTTAGTATCTCCTTGATTTGGTCGAATGCCTTCTGACAATCATCGTCCCACATGGTGTTATCTGTTTTCTTTAGCTTTTTGAAGATAGGTTCACAGATCATGGTGAGTTTCGATATGAATCGACTTATGTATTGCACCTTACCTAGGAATCCTCTAACTTCTTTCTCTGTTTGAGGTTGCGGCATTTCGATTAGAGTTTTGACCTTGGAAGGGTCTATTTCTATCCCTCGTTGGCTAACAACATACCCCAGGAGTTTTCCAGATGTTACCCCGAATGCGCATTTCTGAGGATTGAGCCTTATGTTGTACTTTCGTAGCCTTGAGAAGAATTTGCGAAGGTTCGCAATGTGCCCCTCTCTATCCTTGGACTTGACAATCATATCATCTACGTATACTTCAACTTCTTTATGCATCATGTCATGTAATAGCATAGTTGCGGTGCGTTGATATGTAGCCCCGGCATTGATTAACCCAAACGGCAGAACCGTGAAGCAATAGGTACCCCATTGAGTGACGAAGGCGGTTTTGTACATATCTTCTATGGCTATCTTGATTTGGTTATATCCCGCGTATCCATCCATGAAGGACAATAGCGCGTGATCGGTTGTATTGTCAACCAATATGTCGATATGTGGTAGAGGAAAGTCATCCTTAAGACTTGCATTGTTTAAGTCTCTGAAATCAACACAAACACGGATTCTCCCATCCTTTTTGGGTACGGGTACTATGTTAGCTACCCAGTCTGAGTACTCTGAAACTTTGATGAACCCGGGTTTGAATTGCTTATCGACTTCTTCTTTAATCTTAAGAGCCCATTCTGTCCTCATTCGACGAAGCTTCTGTTTTACAGGTTTGAAACCTGGTTTAATCGGGATTCTGTGCTCTGCGACATCCTTGTCAATCCCTGGCATGTCCTTGTAGGACCAAGCAAAAACGTCCTTGAACTCGTGTAGGAGGTCTATAAAACTGGCCCTTTCGGCGGGGCTCAAGGTCGTCCTTATCCTAAGTTCTTGGGGTTCTAGTTCGGTCTCTACGTTGATGGGTTCAGTGTTTTCTATTACTGGCCCCCCTTCCTCCTCTTGTAATATTTCTTTGGCTATGTAGGGAGGTATTTCGATTGAGTCTGGGTCTGGGTCATCCTCATTATCATCGTAAACAGAATTGCATTTAAAATAACACGAAGAGTAAGCAGAACCTGATTTATTCATATTAAAATTTGAGAAAAGTTGAAACAAAGAAGCCATATGTTCGGTAGTCAATGGCGGTAAAGGGACAGTCGTAGGGACATTTCCCAAACTGCTGTTACTACTTGATGCTAAGCTAGGAGAAACAAGGGGAGTGGGAGTGACGACAAGAGGAGACTCTTTAGGGACTTCTCTAGACTCCGACTCTGAATCTGACTCGAATTCATCGTCTTCTGGTTCTCCTTTGAACATCTCTCCTTCTCCAGTGGTGAGCTTGGAGAGTCTTCCTTGGTTGTTCGTCCACTTGATCGACTTTCTCCATTCTTTCTGTTGATTCGAATTGGTTTCTGTGATTAATGTGGTAGGGTTGAAGTGATCGTCTTGAAGTATCATGGTAATGATCTCATCCTGCACGGCTCTAACAAATCGATCTTCTCCAAATAAAAGGCTAACAGCTTGTTCGCTAAGCAAGGTGCTTGACGAGTCTTGACGGTAGGAACCGTTTCTGGAGGAATGAAGTAGCAATCGTGAAAGATCTCGATTCCAGCTAACTTCCTTTCGAGATAGTGCCAAGGTTCGGGAAATCCATGAAAGAGTTCTTGACTCCCCTCTTTAACGAAGTATCCATTTAGGGTAGGGAGGTAGGGTCGCATTTGGATTCCCACGTTCTTACGGTTTTGAACTTGGGCGAGCATCTCGAGAACTTCCTCTTTAGTGGGCTTGTATCCTAATCCGAGTGGTATCCTTTGTGAATTGCCTTCTTTGTAGGGTGCAAAGGTGTTACTTCGGATTGGATTCAAAGGCATTCCCGGGAAGTAACCCTGATATTTGAGCATGTGGTTGACCACCAAATTAGAGTAGGGATTGAAGTATATGGGCGCCAACTCTCTTTCTATGACGTTTATGCTATGGAAGCCCCCAAGTTCATATACTGGATCCGCAAGTACTTGATTACTTGACCTCTTTTCTATTACTGCCTTGATGGGTGACGAAGTGATTGTCATCACTTTACCATCTAGTGGGATCTTGATTTTCTGGTGGAGGGTGGATGTTACCGCTTTGGAAGCGTGAATCCAATGTCTTCCCAGAAGTATGTTAAAAGATGCTTCAATGTCCACTATTTGGAAGATAACCTTTCGTTCAATCGGCCCTGTGGCTATGGTCAGGTTAACTATTCCTACCACTTTTCGTCGTGTACCATCATATGTGCAAACACCTTGGTTGGTAGGGGTCCAATCCGACTCTTTCATGCCCAATTTGTATGCCGTTTTCAAGGGTATGACGTTGACTGCTGAGTCATCATCTACCAAAGGCATTGGCACATTCTTCTTCAAGCAAATGACAGTGATGTAAAGAGCCAAATTGTGACTAGCGCCAAAGGGTGGCAAGTCTTCATCTGAGAAAGTAACAGGGTTACTTAGCTTTGGTGATTCTTTGAAGACCAAGTTTACTACGTCATCGGGTGTAGAGTTATGTGCCACATTTAGTTTGGCCAAGGCTTGTAGTAAAGCTTGGAGATGTGGGAATGAGCTTGCAACTAGTTGCCAGACTGAAAGATCAGCCTTTGTTTTCTGTAGTTGCTTTAGCAAATGGTCAGTACAGGTATCTTCGTTATCATTTGGTGTGACAACGTTAGTATTGGTGATTGGACCGTTTGCTATGGGACCATTTTGAGAGGCGTTTTGATATGGACGCCCTGAACGAGTAAGGTGGTCTACATCTTGGTCCTCACTGTTTTGGACTATTTCCTCACTGACTTTGACTAGGTAGTGTTCAGATACTCACCTTCATCATCGTCGGCCCATACTCCATTGATAGTAGCAAGTTCTCTCATTCTTATGATCTCGGCCTCCAATTGGATAATTTGGTCGATTAATTCATCAACCATGGCTACTACTTCTTTTATTGTAGCATTTTGAGAGAAACTTAGTGGCGCACGTTCTTTGGGTGTTGCATTGGGATCACGTGGGGTTGCCACTACGCTTTCTAGTTCCGAGACTTGCCTATTCACACTCTTTGCCCATGCGATAAAGTCGGTGATGGTTGGGGAAATGGTAGAGTAGTTCCCTTCTTCTTCTATTGCATGGATCTCATCTTCGACTGGAGAAATGAGGTGTGAACAATCTAAGGTAGATTCTTCACTTGTAATCACCAAAATTCCAAGAGGATTCTGAGTGTTGTTAGGCTTACCTCCAGGCGGTATTGGTAGGCGACCGTCTTCAATCATGTCTTGAAGTACATGTTTTAGCTTGTAGCATTTTTCTGTATCATGTCCCTTACCTCTATGATATTCGCAGTATGAATTCTTGTCCTAGAACTTGGATTTCTTTTCTGGTTCAGGCGTAGGGCCTATGGGTTGAAGCTTACCCTGTTTCATCAATCTCTTTAGAGCATTGGAGTACGTATCCCCAATATTTGTGAACTTTCTTGGTGGGGTACTCTTCTTAGATGGCTCAAGAAGGTTAACTTCATCAGTCTTGCTAGTAGAGCCGTAAGAACGACTTGTTGAGCCTTGTTATCCACGACCAACCGTTTTGGACAAGAGCCCTTTACGGATGTCATCTTCGATCCATGTTCCCAGTACAGTTAAGTCTTTGAAGGTCTTAATGTTTTGGTACCTCAAATGACTTGCATAGATGGGATTTAAGTTGTCCACGAATTTCTCCACGAGGGTAACTTTATCTGGACGTTCGACAAGTTGGGTACTAGTCTTCCTCCACCTACTTAGGAAGTCGGTGAAACATTCTTTATCATTTTGGGTAAGAACCTCTAAATTGAGCATATTGACTTGGATTTCGGCATTATCCGCATATTGCTTAGCAAACTCAATTGCGGCATCGTCCCAGGTGGCAATCTTTTTGTGCTCTAGAGAATAGAACCATTGTCTCGGTATGGTGTCAAGAGATGAAGGAAAGAACCTTAAGAACATCTCGGGTTTAATGCCTTTGATAGACATGTAATCCTTGAAGGCACGGATATGGTTTAAAGGGTTTTCATGCCCTTTGAATTTCGGGATATCCGTCATGTTGAAGTTTGTTGGCAATTTGGAACTCACGGCCTCATATTTGCGATTATTTTCCCTATAGATATCGTCCCCTTTGAGATACATCAATTGTTCCTCCAGGTATTGGAGTCGTTTCTCAGCTGCAGTCATACATACGGGAGGGTTAACCTCATGTGCTCCCATAAAAGAATTTTCATTCCTGAAGTTATTCACAAATTCATCAGACAATTCACTTTCTCGAGGAGGCAACCTAGTTTCCACAGCAACTATTCGGCCCTCGATCGCGTCGAGGCGATCATACACTTGGTCTTGGGTGACTTGGAGATGAGTTAGCACGGCTAGGATTTGATGATTACCATTCGGGGGTTGGTTGTTACTCACGTCGCTTATATCAGGCATCTTGGAAACTGAACAAGAGATCGGTGACGAATCAAAACATGATCGACCATTCTAGCACACCTACTCAAAAAACGATTTGACTTGTGGAGTGGGAGTGTGCCACTTGTGTTAAGTGAGGTTTGAAGAAATGACAAAGCTTGAAAATGTTGGTCCTAGTCAACTATAGTGTAGTTTTAGGAGTGGACTCGAATTGAGGTTTGAAGAAATGACAAAGCTTGAAAATGTTGGTCTTAGGCGTATTTTCGAAATTTTTACTTTTTGAAAGAGATTTTGATTTTTACAAAAATCGTCATGGTTTTGTTTAGAAATGGTGATCACATATGGTACAAGCATTTAAACAGGCATTATAACGGGATGCTGAGTGCATTTAAAATGGTTTTGGTTTAAAGGGTGGGTTGCCATACCGAACAATCAAACCCGAGGTCTGTGGAGAGGCTCGTATTAAACAGGAGTAAGGCCGATTCCTAGTCCATTTCCTCGAGTAGTGATAGCTCTTGATACAAACAAGAGTAAGTACCATGGTATGGTTGACGTCAATCGCTATCCATTCATAGGCTTAAATAAGAATTTGGACCGTCTAGACGGGACGATTGGTCGAATGGATTGGGTTGGGCCTAGGAAGGCCGAATAAACGATCTAGGAAGACCGAGTTATGAAAACCGACAACTGTCTTGTACAAACAATTCCCTAACCTTGTTCAAGTTTCGCCCTTGGCTACACGTAAGTGTATTATTCCCCAGCGGAGTCGCCAAACTGTGGACGCAGGCCCACGGGGGTCGCTCGGGAGTGAAAACCGAGCAAGCTTTTTGTGCATTTGTGGAGTCGCCACAAATTTATTGTGGAAAATTGGAAACCGTTCGAATACCTCGTGCCATGTCAAGACACAAAGTAGTGACATGAACACCAAGAACTCGTTACCCTTAGCATTCTATGTCTAGAATGACTCTCGTGGATGCCAATGAACACGGGTGTTCACAGAGATCTGGAGTAAGGAGTGAGGGTACGTATTAGGAAGCTCTTTTGATCGAACACCTAATCCCGCCCGTCTCGATAGCGGCCTCTACTAATGATTAGGGAAATTATCTATACTCGATATGCTGTCGATTTATATGCATGCAATGCAACATCCATTAGATTAATCCTAACATGTGAGAATTAATACTAAGTCGGTAAACACGTAATTTAACATGCATTAATGTCAAGGTAGAAATTTAGGTTGATTACATATGAGAGACATACAAACAATACGATAAAAGAAATACAATAAAAATACAATGAAGAAAATTACAATAATTACATGGGGTTTATTGATTTACGTCGAAAATACATACAAAACGGATAATTTGAGAAAAGAAAGAATAAATAAATAAACGAACAGATTAGGGTGATAATACGAGTAATAGTTAATTAAATACGTAATTAATAAACTAGGTCAAAGCAGAAACGGGAGTTCAGAGACAGAACTCAACTTGGAACAGGCGCAGCAGAGCTGCGTCCCTTGGAAGAGGCGCAGCAGTCGCTGCGCTTGTTCCTGAGTTCAGTTCTGGATGTGAAGCCAGAATTGCAAGTCGTTAACATTCATTGATGATTTTAATGCTCGGTTATGAATAATTGACTCGGATAGAAGTGTTTTAACAGATTATTTACATGTGATTGGGTCATAAAAAAAAAACATGGACTCGAGTTAATTAGAACGAATTATTCACAAGATTAAAAGGTTAATTATGAGAATTAATGATATAAATTAAACAAAAGCTAACCAAACTAATTATTAATGGCGAACTACTGATGGTGACGGTAAACAACAGACGAAAATATATCAACGATGAATTCCAGAGACTCAATATTAATGAATCGAACCTCTAAAAACCGGAATTGATTTGATGACGAAAACCCGCAAATATGAATTATAAGGGATTTAAGTCGGGAATTTAAAAGATGAATTAAATAGTAATGATTTACATGTTAAAATTATCATACTCAAATTATTGTGTTATTGGAACATGAACAATCAAAGACGAAACAAAACAAACAGACAAACAAAAGACGAAGGAAGAAGGAAGAAGAAAGGAAGCAGGAACTGCGGCAGCCTCAGGAAGAGGCGCAGCAGGTGCTGCGTCCCTTCGAAGAGGCGCAGCACTTGCTGCGTCCTTTCTCGACGTTTGTCTCTTGTTAATCCGCAAAAAGGATTTGAAATAAGGTTTTATAAATCGGTTTTAAGTGTGTTTTCGACGTAAATCTTACAATAATAATTACAAAAATAAAGAACAATAATAAAATAGGGATTTACACCCTCAGACTTACATGTTTGAAGAAACGAGATTGACTAAGTTAACGTTTAGTGATGCTCGACTCGAATGTACGATGAACGTGCCCTCTAGGAGGAATTAAACAGATTGATTAAAGTTGATTTATGTGGAGTTGGTCAAATTGGTCGGTCATGCAAAACGAGGCTGGTACTCAGAAGGATCCGAGCTTACGTGGTCGAAAGTTCAAGCACGTAGACGCCAAAAAGCAAGAGCGTGGTCTAGAATGCAAAGGGAGAAGAGAAGGACGGACACTCGCGTTAGAAAGATGTGAGACCGAAGGTCTCTATTTATACTATTCACACGGAGGAAATTAGGGTTTCGGAGAAACTTTGGAAGTAAATCTCGAAAAGATACGAAAAATACGCAGAAAAGAACTGAGGAAGAGGCGCAGCAAGCACTGCGTCTCTTGGAAGAGGCACAACACCTGCTGCGTCCTTTCCTCAGTGGTTTCCTCCTGCGGAAGAAAGATTTCCGCGTTTTTATTATGGAATTGCGGATTGATCTTATTTTCCTTAATATTTTATATGATAATTCCTGGAATATATTTTACCAAAGATTAAAAGATTGAAAATATGGAATAGAAATATCCGGAACATTCCAGAACATTCTGACTCGGCATTTTAAATTGTTATTAGAAAATGAAGACGGTTTTTGACCCGGACTCCAAATGTACTCTAATTACTGTCAAAACGACCGTATCGGCGCGTAGATGACGACTATGAGGTAGACACAAGTGTTTGAGCTATCACTTGATGATAAACTTACGAACTGTCATAAATCGTTCCGTGTACCAAACATGCGGCCCCATCATCACCGCGTGGTTTGCGGGAGGTGCAGAAATGAGTTATCTACAAAAGGTAAGACATTGACGCTAGCACCTAAGTCACATAAAGCATTGTCGATTAGGTGGGTTCCTATATAACATGGTATAGAAAAACTACCTAGGTCAGAAAGCTTAGGAGAGGCCCTATTCTGAAGAAGTGTGCTGCATTCTTCAGTCAAAGCCATCGTTTTAAATTCATCTATATTCCTCTTACGTAAAAGAATTTCTTCCATAAATTTTGAGTAAGAGGGTACCTGGATGAGTAACTCGGCAAACAGCATGTCAATATTAAGACTTCGCAGAAGATCGGCAAATCTGCCAAATTGTTGTTCCGTCTTTGTCCTCCCTAGCCTCTTTGGAAATAGAGCTTGGGGCTTAATGGAATTATCTTCCTTCGTAGATTTATCGTCCAAATTATATTTAGAGGACAAATTATCACTCTCTGCATTAGTATTGCTCGATCAAGCAACTTCACTACTCGATCGAGGGCTTTTCTCAGAAATTTTGCTCGATCGAGCAGTTTGGGATGCTCGATCGAGAGGCCCGTTTTCCTCAATGCTCGATCGATCACTTTTATCCACTCGATCGAGCACTTCTTCAGTAAACTTGCTCGATCGACCATCAGGAACCAGTTGATCGAGTACATCAGGTGAATTAATCACTTTTTCGTCAGAAGACGCCTTGTGACACCCTCATTTATTGCGGAAAAGTAAACACGTAATTCTACAGAAAAACTGACAGGATATGTTTGTAATAGGTTCAATTGGGTAAAAACCTGTAATTTTTAAAACCTGAACCTGTTATAAAGATATCCAAAAGGGAAGGTGTCAAACATGCAAGGTCCAAAATAAATCTCATGAATGAAACATCGCTAAAGTCGCGAAACAAAGTTATACAAACCAAATATGAGAAAGGGAGACATATGTCCCTAAAATGTATGTGACATAAAAAGGGTTTAAGGGTCACAATGAAATAAAACCAGTCTAGGTCCCAAGGTTACTTTGCTCGCTAGCTCGTCCATGTACCCCATATATGCATCACCTACCTGTCATTCGCATTTTATACAAATACGAAAGCCACAGTCAGTGGGGAGTAACTCCGAGTTCTCCCAGCCACGAAATGTCATAATTAATATAACATGTAAACATAAGAATATGAATATGAATCACACAATGCCTTAGCATATAGATGCTAGACAATCGTGCTTATCATGTGAACAACAATATAACAACACATAGTCCTAGCATGTGAATACTAGACCGACTCATACTACACTATCATGTGAATCACATAACATCCAGGAATCCAAACTCTATCAACCATAGCCGGCTTGCATCTCACCTTCTATGATTCATAGAATCATCAAACAAGAAAGGGCAATATATCAAAGACAGGCATAAGTTCTTAGCACGGTCAATAGTCACTCTGTAACTCGAGTCTATACCACGAGGTAGGGAAGGTAATTGAACCGGTATCTTGGCTCAGCGGTTAATATTAATAAAACATGGCCAAGACACAACACAACCCTAGCCTAAAATCTGCGCAGACCTAGACATGCGGATACACACCACCGCACCCAAGACCCACAATTTTTCTAAAACAAAGTGAGTACCCTAAGGAGTCCACCAAAGGGTTGGCTAGTACTTAAGCTGACCACTTACTATCAAAATAAGTAACGAGGTCATGCCCCAACTTGGATATAAACCCACCAAGTCAGGAACACAAAGGCTATTAAGCAGTGAACATATACTCGTCAGAGACTATAAAGACCTATCTATGATGAAGGCCGAAATACTCACCTAGGACCTAGTCCCAGCTAGTCCCAGCTTGAATACTTTAGCCCACACCACACAAGACAAGTAGGATACCCAATTAACCATAAAAGGACAAAGAGTCCAACTTACCAACATAAATGCTAACATTCTATCATGTGAAAGGCTATATAAATGTCTATTCAGCAGACAATCCAACAATATCCTCAATATCAATAATAATCCAAATTCCAAAATAACCGTTAATCTCATAATTCATGAGAACAAGCTAAAATGGCAACAAGGCAAGAAGACTCAAGTATAAAGCATCCAAAGCATCCAACAACCAACATGTGAAATGATAATTACAAATATCAAGGCATAACATAAAACATCCAATCTCACCTCAAAGACAAACCCTCGACCCGAGTCCCGCGACGGGTCATCGGTCAAATCGAGGCTGACTGGTTTAAACCTAGCTTGACCAAACTCGTTCGGTCAATCTGGCCCAGCTCAGAGTCTTGGCCTACTTTGGCCCAAATTACAAAATTTATCGCAATATTATTCTCATGTTATTTCTAATTTTTATCATGTGAAAAAAACGAAAGTAACACATTATCAATCACCTAAACACTTAACAAACAACAAGCACCACATTACTACTAATGTGACATTAATTCGTCGAGTAACTCGGAATAGTTACCTTAAGCTAGCAAAGAGACAAGGAATAAACTTGAGAAAGCTTCTAAAACCCAAAATTACTCTTCATCTTCAACCACATATGAGTCACCTAAAATAATTATGTGAAAGGACGATATTAACGAATTATCGTTATATAAAATATGAGACGGAAATTAATTTAATTATATTTTAAATAAACCAAACTAGCGTCAAAACAATTTATAGATACGGCCCAAACTCGCGACTTAGCTAGGCCACGGCCAAAGCATCGCTTAGGCCACGGCCAAAGCATCGCCTAGGCCACGGCCAGGCCATCGCTAACGCCACAAACTAGCTACTGCTAGGCTGCTGCCAGGCTACAGCAGGCCACGGCCAGGCTGCAGTAGGCCACGGCCAGGCCAACAGCAGGCCACGGCCAGGCTACAGCAGGCCACTCCTTACTGTCCAGCCGTCTTAGGACGGTTTTCTAGGCCAAACCACGACGGATACCACCCAAACAAAAGACCCAAACCCAACATGTACATGTACTTGAGACGTTAGCAAAGAGGTTGGTTCAATTTAGCATAAAGAAGCCCGTCAAAACAACCCGTCAAAACAGCCCAACAAAACCCAGTTTTCATGGTTCAAAAAGCTCATTTGTGACCGTCTTAAGACGAAATTTTAAGCATGAAGAGAAAAGAATTTTTCACATACAACCAACCCATTACATACATGGATATTCACATGAGACGGAAATCAACTATTTGGTTCAAATCATCCGTGAATCGACCCCAAAACAAATCCCAAAAATCATCCCTCATCAACTCATTTATACTTGGTTTCTAACAATTCATGAGGCCGTCTTAAGACAAGTTTTTAAGCATGTTACAAGGCGGAATTCAACCAAACAAAAGACTATATTCATTCATGTATAGGCATACAAGACATGCACAATCAAATTGACTCGAACCAACAACCATATCAACCCACAAATCGCGTCCAAAAACGCCCCATCACAGCCCCTGTTTTCACGTTTTATGACCAGCTTTGCGTCCGTCTTAAGAAGAAATTTTAAGCATGGAAATGATAGTATTCCTCCAAACAAATTGCCCAACATGATTCCCCACTCCACAAAGAATCCAAAGGTACCAACTTTTCTCAAAATGGATAAGTAAAACTCGAATAAAACCGTCTCAAAGGACACCACATGAACTCAATCAAGACACAAACTTTATGTTATAAAAAAAAGTAAGACACACTTAAGCACATATAGATTTCGACATAATGTCGAGTAATCCCATCACCGTTACCTTAAACGTTCCTTATTCCTCGAATAAATGGTCCACAAGGCACGAGCCTCATCCCGGGTCTTCAAATCCTTCATAAAAGAGCAAGAAAACGGAATAAAGAAGCTAAAAGATGACACTTTTATAAGGCGGCGAAAGACGAAACCACTACAAAAAGGAGACTTTCTTACCTTAAAAGGAGGAGGAAGGAAAGGGGAAGAGAATGGTACAAAAATTACGGAATTTGGTTGAGAATGGAGGCGGGATCTGGGGTTGGAGGTGACGAAAATGGTGTACGTATATGGTTTGTTGCTTCTGTTTGTTTTTCCCAAAAGAAAAGAAGAGGAAGAAAGAATTAGGGGGACGGGTGAGGGAGTAATAATAATAATTAATAATAATAATAATAATAATAATAATAATAATGATACACCAGCTAGCTTGCTAGCTATTAATTATACGTACGTTTCTTCATCGTTAAGTAATTTCACTCGTTTTTAAAACCGCCTCGAGTTAATAAAATCGGTTTTTAGTAAAAGTTTCAAAGAATAAAAATTAATAATAAATAAATTTAATGAGTGAAAATAAAATAAACTCAGCTAGTTAACGGAAATAATACGATATCAGCTTGAATCGGAATTATTAGCGATTTTTACGAAACTAACGGATATTAATAAAAATTGCTATTTTAGTGAAATAAGCTCAAAATAGCTAATTGGACGGTTTTGTTCCCAAAATCCATCTCGGGTTCACTTAAAACAACTTTCATAAGGACTCGTAAAGAAACAGAAATTATTAAATAAATAAACTCGAACTAACTTTAAATAAACTTATTAATGATTATTAAAATTAACGTATCGAATTATGATGAAATTAATTAATTAGCTAAGCATATATATATAAATCGTTAAATTATGTAATTAAATTCAAAATAGCAATT